>NC_092798.1:25237257-25324661 GCF_918797505.1 Bemisia tabaci | reverse complement strand
ATGGTTCATTCATTGTCCATTACTTAAGGCATTTTCTGAAAATATCAGAGGAAAGTTATTTTTTGTATATTTTGACAGTTTCTTTGTTTGTTTTTTTTTTTTAATTTATTTAAGAATTAGTACTGGTAGGCTTCAGGCTTTGAGTTAAAAAAGTTTCAGGACTTCCAATAAATTTTATCCTATGAAACAATTTTTTGTCACCTTTTAGACGGAAATGTATCAACCTTTAGTGGTTTTTGCTTCAACGAAGAAACACAACACAACATTATCGGCCCACATTTTTATCTAATATGCGTTAAGTCTTTTATTGAAAAATATACATACAAAAATAGTTATTCCAACAGGGATAAAAATACATAATCACTTTCAAATTAAGTGAACACTCAACAATAAAAATAAATTTTTACACAGGAAAAAATAGATAAAAAAGCTATTTGGAAGAAATAAAGTGCTTGGCAATAGTGAATTAATTCCCTGAGTTTTGAAAAATGGTACCTAATAATTAGCTTTACGCTTTGCATGACAAAAAATCCATTTCATCCAAAAGTTACAAATAATTATAGGGAAGAGAGATAGGTACCTAGGTATAAAATCAAACAAAAAATGATTACTGGTTTCCAGAAGTGAAGTGATTGAGTCGTTAACTTTCTGAAAGCCTTTCTAAAATGAAATGGCAGGTGATTCTCTTTTTTTCCTACCTTTTTTCAACTTGGATATTAACGAAGAAAACAAAGATCCCTGCACACCAAGGAAACTGAAGGCTTTTGAAAAGGCAGTGAATTGGGCGATACAGAGATATTTATGATTGAACATGCTAATTGTTTTGTGTTCTCGCCCGGACCAAACCTCATGCGCAGTTAGCTCAGTCACGACATATACCTACAGGTTTAGTTGGTACAAACGCCATACCCATTCTTTCCCTCTGCATTGATTTTTCGGTGTGGCAAGGAGCTTGTCTGCTTCCTTATCTTGAAATGACAAATGTTGCATTGCGCACTATATCTTACTCTTGATCCTTCCTGATCTAGCCTTCCTGTTGCTTCTTTGACATGTGTGTTCAATCGCGAACATCTCGGCTCCTACCTTACTGAATCACCTGATTTTTTGGCTTGAGTCTGATGGTGAACTTTAACTTTAACATAACTTATTTTTCATCAAACTGATCCAAAAGCCAGTAAGCTCCCCTTGATGTGCAGGTTGAGTTGTTTCCTCGTTGCGGATTGTAATACAGTTCTGGGACTGGTACAACATTCGAAAGTCTAGCAATCTTGTAAATATATGAGAGAAGAAATCCATTCTCTGTTGTGCCTTAGCTGATCAACTTACATGTTGGGGACAACTTTGAGTATCAGATCGAAATATTCTGACCTTTTGGTAATAAATTTCATTCTAACATTGGAGTATTGATGCAAGGATTCATCTCAGTAATAGATGGAATTTTAATTCTTAAAACACTCAGGAAAAATTTGACTTATGATCTACTCATAAATGGGAGTGTAGTAGAACCCTGGTTATCTGTGGTAATTGGAACCGAAGGTACCACAGATAATCCAAACTTATAAGCCGCGGTCTGAAAAATAATACAGAACCTAAGTTTAGACTGCCTAGCAAATTGGAAAAACCAGCCGCTTGAAAAGAGAGACTGAATGACCTTTGGCTGTCAGGACTGCCATTATTCGTTTGAACATCTCTTTCATTCTTATTTTCATCCAAGAAAACAAACAACGTATCACAGCTTCAGATGACCACGGATAACTGGGGTTCTACTGTATGCGTAAACATAGGAATAATATTAAATTAAAAATTAAACAATTAGCTGCAAGCGCAAAAATTCTTAGCAATTTTTACCTTAAAAAAATATTGTGTTGAAATGGTTTGAAAAACCTATCCTCTCATTTTGCACCAATGGTAGGAGATGGAAGCAAGACTAATTTATCTTCCTTAGTGAAAACAGATGAGATGAGTGGAAACTATGTGATCTGGGGACAAAAACTACCACTACATCAGGCTGCTAGATGACCGCTATCTATGAGCGGAAATAATAATCATCATAACCTTAAAATTCATTATTAAAAAAAAAGAACAGATCACAATCCGTGACAGCACAAATTCTCACTGTTACGATACTGTTATAGTAGTAAGTTATAGTGGAAAATTATGTTTAATTTGATAAGGAGATTTTACGATATCTGTTGCTCAGTAACCTTTGGGAAGATAAACACACATGGCATTTGGGTGTTGCAGAGTACGGGAGTGCGCTTTGGAAGCAACATAGATGTATTTTTGTGCATTAAATTTATAAATATATTCATGTTCATAAAACGGGATGTGGAGAAGAGAGGTATGTATTGTACATTGATGTTTCTCTCTAATGCACTATAGCCACTAAGAAGGTTCGTTTCCATGATGGATACTTAGGATCACGATGTAGCAGATTTATCCACTGAGCACAAAATTCACACTAAGAATAATGAATAAAATCAATCGATAATGAATAGTAATCTCAGCTCCTCTATGCATATTGTTCTTACCACTGAAACAAGACCAATTTTCTCGTCTTTCTCGGTGATTAATAATTTAGAAATCAATTCTCAAACCATCACAAAGGGTATAAGGCTTGTAATACAAATTTTACATTATATCTTCTAAACTTAATAAATCCAATTTCATAACGTGTCAAAACATGAAAATAAACACGAATGACTAGTTTCGTTAGATATTAACTAGAAAAGGCTTAAATATTTCCGAGAGCTATTACCACAGGTCTGGATGGAAGGGACAATCTGAAAATACTGTTCCAGCTGGCAGGCTGAAAATTCTTTCGAACATATTATTTCCTTTTTCTAACACTTATTCAGATTTTTTTTCACGGCAAGTTCCAATCTCAGAGTTATTGTATTAAACATTAATATAAGCTTCAGAAATAACATAAAACTAGATAAGATTTTTGATAAAAAAAGTCTTCCTCTTGGTATGACTGCTTTTTCTGAAATATGAGCGTATCAGAAAAAGTAAATATTTTAGTGGTCATGAAATACACTGAGTTCATCATTAAATGTCACCAGTAGAAAAATTGGAAATCCAACCTATTTTTTTCATTCAATCGAATTGCATTCACAAAAACTGCTGATGTCTATTTCTTCAAATATGTGCTAAGAAAAATGCAAATAACTGCGCAGGCTTTTTAATTGCATGGTTAAAAAGTGTTCAAACGCTGATTATTATAGCAGAGAAATGTGGAAAAGGATCCCAAAATGTTCTCAGCTCTCCCTCTGGTTAGAATGAAGTAAATAGAAACAAGAGACACTGGCCAAAAGCAGTTTTTGCATGACTTATGAAAATCTAAGAGTTAAAAAGCTGTCTGATACCTTCCAGTTTCTTGTTGTTTAACACTTTCAAACTTCATCTTAAAAAGATTGGAACACTAGAATATTGTTGAAATAAAGTTTAAAAAATGATTCTTTTGACACCTAGGCATTTAAAAAAAGTTACAAGATAAAGTCATCAGGAATAAACCTCAAACAGCAATTTTTGCACTTTTTGTCCACAGTCGGTTCCGCAGAATTGAAAAAGCAAATTTGTAAGCTCCGACTTTATTTGAATTAAAAATTAATGAAAGTTATATGGTAGTATTTATTTCTATGGTGACTTGATTCAGTCATACAACAGTGTTGAGAGGCATACAATGAAAGATGAACATTGACAGTTAGCTCACGATTTGCAAAAATGGGGCATGACCCTCCTTCTTCCAAGAAGGGTTCAAACCCAAAAGACAAGTATTATACCTCTAGGATGTTTGAGAATATTAGAAACCAAGAATCTCAGAATTGAAAAAAAAATTGACAATTGCAAATGACAAAAAATGACATGAAGCAATTCAATTAATGACCTGAAGCATAGTTACTTGGTTGGCAAGGGGGGGGGGGGGGAATCCTACATGCAGAGCTTCTGAAGCTGCTTGTCATGTAAGACTGTCATGAAGTTATTGCTAACCCATTGTAAAAATTGCAAAAAAAAAAAAAAATCCCATTAGTGTTGTGCCGCCAAACAGTCTAACTTCAAGAAGGGAATCATGCTCTAAAGGAGAGTTTTTTCCCTCTATAGAGAGAGTGCTCTACATAGTGCAGAGTCATGACGTCACCTTGACTATGATCGTATGATCACCAGCTTGCGTCTGTTGACTAGTGCATCTAATCGCCTTTGTTCAATACAAAAACGCTAATTATACAAATAACTTTTCAAATGGTTGATAGAAAAAAAATAAATCTTAAAGCAAAACAGGCCATTTGAGAAAAGAGACCCATTATTTTTAGTTCAATTCCTGCAGTTAAAAAAAAAGAAATGTATCATTATTTCATAACTTTACAAGATTAAAATTACACTTAAAAGGACTATCAGTTCCGGTTATCTCAAATACAAATAACAGAAAGACAAATTACAGTACTGTTGCGCAAATAAGGCACATTAATAAGAAATATTTTGACCATAAGAGTCAGAAAGAAGCTTACTTAGCGGAGTACACGAAAAATACCTGTCAACTTACTAATTATAAGAGGGAATTCCTGTCAAATAATTTACACATTTTACATGCCTTCTCCTGACCAGGGTGGCTAATTATAATACAAATTCTTCTGCTATTTGTTGCCCCCTCACTGGTATTGATACATCCTCATAAAGATTGTTTGTTCTGCAATGACATGATTACATTAAAACAGCCAGTTACGTCCTCTCTCATCCTGTTTGCAACATTTTGGAATGGATCTTAGCACTCACCAAATATCATCCCTATCCTCCCAAATAGTGCAATACGTACACCAACTGTTTTATCAAAAGATATTTGAGGGGTTGTAGAGAGTCCTTGACAAGTTGAAAAAAAGAAAGGCTGTACATCTGTATACTTGTGCATAAAAAGATGCAACATAAATTCTGCTTACATCCAACAAATAAAAAAATCAATAATAAAAAAAAAATTTTAACAATTCTTCTAGATGAGAATAATGACTACATTATCTTAAGCAGTTAGACCTGTTTGTCTTGATGGTTTCCTTTTTGTTTTTTTCTTCACCAAGTATTCCACAGTCCATAGTATTATTGTAGCTAGCGTGAAACAGTTAATGGTGAGTATCCAAGCATTATTCCCGTACTTTGTGTTCACAACGCCTAAATGAAAAGGAACAAAAAATAGAGATAATACCTAGAAATAGTACCCACCACAAAATACTATGATTATAACTCATTATATTTTACAGAAAATTCAAACACGCTTGACAACATCATGAGCTGGGCTTTTGGTTACGTAAAAATAATAATGTATACTCTGAACACCATAGTTGTAAACTGTGTCATCATATCCAGCAAGAATAGACCATACGGTTAAATTATCTTAGCTCAAAAATTGCACAGGAATACAGCCTCACTAATGGAGTCCAACAAGAACCTTGTTGGACAGAAGAATGTTCTAGTTAAAACTGATGACTCTTCAATTTTAGCAGAAATTTCTCTAATTTTCATAATAGCTCAAGGACTCACATCAAGCTGTACGGACTCTAATGGTGTGAACCAAAACATCAACACACACCGGTGGCCCCCCTGCATGGAAAAATGTGTTACTACATGCCGTTGAAGTTTCACCTTAAGCACTCTTAAATTTTAGTATGAAATACACATTCTAACACAAATAGAGGTGGTGTGGTTATTTGTGGGATACTAAAAATAAATTTATATTATTTTAGCGGTTAAATGGCCTATAAGGAATTATTTCAAGGGTATATAAAAGCAAATTTACCCTAAAAATTTAAATGATCAATCATTTTGTTAAAAGAGTAGTCTCCACGTCATGAGTCATAAATCACATTGGTCTTCAGGACAAGCTTGCAAGTTTATTTTTTTGAGGTGAATGAGCGATTGGACTGCGTTAAGCAGAAAGGATCAAGCCGCATCAGCTATTGCCAACATTAACTGGACAATTCAACTTTTCACATGAAAACGTTGTATGGATTTGTGTGGAAATTTCAGTGGGTTTTTGACATTTTACACAGCTGATTCCTTAAAATTTTCAAGGGAATCCACGTACACGTTTTCTTGTAAAAATTGTAATGCCCAATTAAAATTGGCAATAGCGAATATGGCTTGATTCCTTTCTGCTAGACGCGGTCCAATTGTTGTAGCTGTTAAATAACCTTTGAGGAATTAGTTAAGGTTAATTCAAAAGATTTATTAGGTTTGACAACTGAACAGGTGGCCATCAGTGGCTTCTGACAAAATAAGAATGCTTACCAAAGATTTTTCCCATTAATCCTAAGGCAAGACCGTTTGAGAACATCTGAATACCAGTCGCAGAGGGTAATAAGTCCAGGCTGACATAATTTGGAATTATGAGAGTCATATATACAGATCGGAACCCTTTGGCTACACCTAGGGCAATTGCAACTACTACCAGCGCAGAGTATGAGCTCTTGAACAAAATAACACCTGAAAAAAATTCAAGAGGGAACAATAAGCTATTAAATTACTGACAGAATTAATACATGGAAATCTTGGAATTTATGTCCCTGACAAATTTATAAAATCTGTCATTTTGGCGATGGAGTGATCTCCAGATCATAAAATTGCATGACATTTCAGGACAATCCTGCAAGCTTTGTTCAGAGATGAAATGAGCAATAAAAACAATAATCGTCGAATAGTTATGTGGATCAAATTGAGAAGTTATTTTCTTTGATTTATACGAGCACGCACAATTTTGAAACTAATATGCCATAGAAATCATGGAGCAGGAAGGCATTGGTATGCTCAGTATTGATTATCTAAAAACACATTGGTGACATGGATTACAATTCCTTTATTTTAATTTTTCTTTACTTTTGTTCAGGACCTCCAAAATAATGTTTATATTTCCGCTTTGAGTGGAATGTAAATTATTAATCAGGTACTTAGGGCCTTGTCCACACGAGCGCGATTTGAGGAACTAATTTGATAAATTGCTCCGTTTCCCGGAACTTGTTAATTGAAACGAGGGATGCTGTCCACACGAGTTCGCCCGAACGGGAACCGGAAATTCCTGTTTTTGATGGCGGAAATTTGGAAGGTTATGCGAGGAAGCCGTAGTTTTTATAAAAGTACAACTTCAATCAAACTGTACAATTATTGCAAAATGATACATTATTTGGGCCGCAAGAGTAGCAAAAACAAATGTCAAGACATAAAGGACGTAAACAGCAAAAATGAACAAATGCACAACAAAAGAAAAATAGAAGCTCGAGTTGAGGAGATGTTCCAGGGTTTGGAGGAATAAGTTTTAGCTCGGCTATAACTTGTTTCAGGAACAAGTTCGCCGAGCTATGTTCCGCGAACCGCACTCGTGTCGACAGGGCTTAATGTAGCAGAACTGCACCTATTTTTATATGTAATTTAAGACATTCTGGCTTTTAGGTGTAAATGAAAAAAATATGGAGCTTCAAATCAATTACTTATGAGAAAATTAACTTGACATTTTTGTACATCATTCATAGATGAACCATTCCTATTTTTTTTCAACATCCAATTTGAAAGTGAGACCGTAGTTGCCGATTACAAAATAATTTTGCGACAGAAATTTCTAAGGAAGGAGTCAGAAACCGCAATTCATAAAAAGCATTCAAATAGAGAATGAGAAATAAAAAAATACTGACAAAACTCACCAGACTTGGCAAAAAGACCAAATACAAGACTGAGAGTGAAGAACAGTCGAGCATAACGTCTTGAGTACTTATTTAGAAAAGGTGTTGTAAAGCGAGAGCAAATATCTGCAATTGCAAGGACAGACATGAAAACGGCAGTTTCATCAATATTATAGCTCATCTGCTGAAGGACTGAAGGAAACATGAGAGAAAAATTCATTTCCCCGACGAATGCTAAGGACAGTCCTACGATGATACTGACATAGCCAAAATCTTTGAACAGCTGGAAGTTGAACAGGTCAATCAGCCGACGTCTGGACTTGGTTGTCTCTGATGCTTCTGCTTTTTTCTGTTGTTCATCTCTGAAAAAGCGTTCATAGCATTATACCGTTAGTAAAATTTGATTAATTTCATCACCAATGTAAAGATAGAGCAAAAATATTTTATCATGCCGTAGGATAATTTTGGCAGTTTGAAAAAACATCATATTATGCACAAAAAAAAAAGAAAAAAGAGGAAAGGAACAATAGCGGTTCTCTCCTTCTTCAATTATGTAAGTTTTTGTGATAAAAAAAGTAAGGGATGTTCCTCAAACGACTTCTAAACAAATTGTGGACACATTAAATAAAGAACGTTGTAAAGCTGTTTCAGTAAGTGTTAACATGATGGAGTCAGAGAACATTATTGTAATGAAGAATGTGTTGCACACAATATAATAAAGCCAACTAAGGCGACTCTAAGAGAGTAAAATTACAGATGAATCACCCTAAGCACAACAGTAATGCCTGAAACCAACTCCAAAATGCACGATTTGAGCAGTCTGCATCATACTTTTTCAATAACCTCGACCACAAGGAGTTACTTCTTAATCGTCAGCAATCAGATTTATCCAGTCAGAGAGTTAAGAAAACCTAATCTAACACTAAATAAACAAACAGCCTAGCAATTTGTTTTTTACGAATGATTTTGAGCATTATCAGGTGTTTGTTTTTATCTTGTATCTTTAAGTAGCAAAAAAAAAAAAAAAAAAAAAAAAAAGGGTAGCAGAACAAATCTGATTAACCGCAGCAAGGAAATTTCCTGAAGTCCCGAAAAATTTGAAAATACGTCCAACTTTGCTTCCTCTGCCTGGTTATCGCAAGGGCTAAAACTCAGAGGAATAATGGAAGTTAGAAAGTAAAACAAGTGCGTCAAATAAGATCATAAATACGGTTCAAATTCTTTCTAGACAAGTGGCCAAAATGGGACCTTTTTACAACTACCTCTTTTTTTCTTTGCTTTTACAAACAAGAACCAAATCAACACTAATTACTTCTTATAGCTACATTAAAATTGAATGGTTAAAATTTTAATGCCAGAGGGAGGAGATGTTCCCGTAATTTTGCGCGAGAAAGTAGAGAAGTTAAACCACTCACTGGTCTCTGAGCTTTTCCAAGAGTTGTTTTCCTTCCTCCGGATCTGAATCTTTTTTGTCTCCTGATCTTTGGTCCTCCTTCTTTTTACTCTTTCCGTCTTCGTTCTCATCATCTGATGAGGATGAACTACTTGCAGCACTTTTTGATTTCTTGCAAGATCCATTGCTTTCAGCATCATCTTCAGGTTTAGTATCTAAACAAGAACTATTTTCATTCAAATTAAAATTGAAGAGACAAAGACTGTTTGACAGAATAACACCCCGTTTTCAAGACCATAGGCAGAGGTTTTCAAGATCACAAACTCCCTAAATCGAATTTTGGTACGGCATTCCGTAACACATGACATGTTTTTTTTTGAACATGGAAGAAATAGTGTCTGACAGTGTTGTCATATTGAAAACTTAAAATCTTCAAGCTTATCAGCAAATGAAGGTATGAGGTTAATAAATGGAATATCGAGAAGGTCCCCTAGGCTAGGCTAGGAAGGGGAGGCTAGCGTCCCCTTCTGATTTTGATGAAATTTTGGGGGAAGGTAGTCCTTCGGTAAAAAAAAAAAAAAAGAGGTACAAGCTTTCCCACTACTTGGTCTCAGAAAAACCAAGGTGACTTTTTAAAAATCGCAAATTTTCAGCGATTGTAGAGCAGAGACTGGGTGGACTACGCCACTTGCTTGTGATCAGAACATACCTCCATGACAGTGGGTTTGAATTCCCTTTCAGAGGCAAACATCTTCAATAATGACTTTGCTTTGGGGAGAGAAATGAAAAAATAAATCGAGAGTTTCAATAAAATCAACTTTCTAAGCATTAATTTCAGATTCAATATTTCATTTTCATGCAACGGAACGGAACTTCTCTGGAACGGAAAATTCAACGTCTTACGATAAGAAGAGGAAAAAAAGAGACTATAATTAACCTTTGTACGAGCAGAGAAGAAGAAATAGAGTGGCAGTGCTGGGAATAACAGTCCAACTAATTCAAAGTATAAATTAGGTTCACTCAAGGATTTGACAATTGATTTGAAAAATTTGCTATGACTCACCCGCTCCATTTTTAAGCAATGATGTTTCTCCATTCATTTCTTTCAAAGGTATTTCTTCCTTGATAGGTGTTGTATTAGCTTTGATAATTGGAGCCTTCGAGTAGACTGAGCATAAAACAAAAGTCAGTTAAAATCAGAGCGTGTCAAAGGGTAAAAATAAAGGGAAAAAATGTCTGCAAGATGCAACCAGAATGAAGGATGTGCTTCTTATTTTCCATCGTATCTTAGTTAGGATTAAGTCTTGTATAGAAATCATTTTTCCTTGTTCTAGTAAACTTTAAGAGAGCCTTCTGCTGCAGAAGAAAAAAAATTCAACAGGATATACATCTTTTACGGGGTAAATTCATGAAGATCTACATATCTACAATAATCATGCTTTTACAAGATTCTGTACCGCATCACCTTGGAATAAAATAGAATCACTTCATGAGATAAATGTAAGAAAGAAAATGTTGTCTGATTCGTTTGGATAATTTTTCTACAGGGTGTTACAGGATTTAGCAGCAAAACTGCAACAGCCTATTTTATTTGTAAAATTAGGACTTCTATTTTGTAGAAAAAGTTTTTTCTGAAAGTTTTGCAGTCAGAGCTTCTCCCCATCCCTATTTAGGAGAATTATAGTTGTTTCCTAAATTTTGATGATAACAAAGGACCAAAGCTTGAGGAACCTTGAACCCTTGAGAAGTATGGCTGCCCATCATAATTTTCTGACTTTAACTTTTTTAGTGTATCAAAAATGTTGAAATTCCGAGTAGAATGGGGATTTTCAGGGTAAGAAAATCGATTACGCTTGAGAGCACTGTTGGTAAAGTACTTGCTGGGTTTCTACAGGGGGAGGCCGCGTCAGGTTGATGGTTCAGCGAGTGCTTCCACCTGTGGTTGGAAGAAAAATACCTAGAACTAAAGATGGCCAATGAGTCTGAAATTAGTTAACCAAAGCTCCCTTGGACAATCGGTAAAACATCTTTCACGGTTTTTGAAGTGACTGATATGAACGACCAACAAACCATTCTCAGTTGAATTTGACTAAAAGAGCTAAAATTCTATACCTATCTCAGATAAAACTTAAAGAGGGCTGTAACCTAAAGAATAAGAGAGGGTGAAAAGTAAAAGCTTTTTCTGGCACAAAATATTACGACATACAGCAAACCTTTGCAATCTTTAAAAACAAATTATGTAAAATAGTTTACACAATCTTTAAAAACAAATTATGTAAAATATTTTACACAATCTTTAAAGACAAATTATGTAAAATAGTTTACACAATCTTAAAAAACAAATTATGTAAAATAGTTTACACAACTTACTAATTAGACAAGGCAGAGGATGCATTGAAAACACTGATACGGAGTTGGTCCCGAAAAGCATGAAGTAGGAGGAACACTTTGGTATCAGGGAAAAACTATCATAATAACTTACCATTCGTTCTGCGGTGCCATTTGACAGGTTGGAGCAAGAGGGCACCAACGAAAGAGTGAAGTGAAAGAGCAGCAATTATCAAACCAGCGTACTTCGCACTGCCATAACTAGTCATTAGATACTTCACAAAGAGTGGCATTATGATGGGGCCGACGCCAGTTGCTGTCATTGCAATACCTGTCGCCATCCCTCGTCTTCTGACAAAGTATGTATTTAAAGCTAGGGTGTATGATGCCATGACCAAATTAGCACCAACAGCTGGAAAACAAGAGTCAATTGGAGAAAATTAGTGCTCATCCACATTGTTGGTTCATTAATTACAAGCGAAGTGAACAAGAAAAAAAATGATCAAGTGACAATTTAGAGGACTAAGTCTTGAAGAAACCTGACAAAGCATGTTCCCATAGAACTGAGTGCATGCAAAGACTAGAAACAAATTAAAGGAGGGAGGAAAGGGGGGACCACAAAGGTCACTTTCTACTGACTTTACTGGGTCAGTGGCACTTATTTTTTTTAATTCATTTTCTGAAAACACAGAGTGAGCAGTGTGAGCATTTTGGGATTTTTCAGATTTTTTTTTAACACTAAATGGCAAAGAAAATCCCTTTTGAAAATGCCAAAAATGGGATCCGTTTGAAATAATATTTCTGGCGAGCCCTGATGACGTAGCCAGGGCGAGGGGGGGGGGGGGACAACAATGTTTTCTGATAAGCTAAACGCAACTTCAGGCATTACTTTGCAACGTCTACTTGAGTATTGGTTTTTGATGAGATTTTACTCTTCATGAAAATGCTCCTTTCAACTTTTAATTGAACTTTTTGGTTTTTTCACCAAATTTTAAGTTAGTAAAACTATACTATAACCCTGGAAAAATTCCTTGCCACTGCCTCATTGCAGTAGAGTAGCGAATACCAGATTTTTATTGGATAACATACATTGATGTTAAAGTAATGACACTCATAGAAGATGGTGAGTAAGTAACACCAGTTACACCACTCATGTTTTCTTGTGGCTGTCTTTTGCGGGCATTAATCATCATATCCTGCATCAAGGAACATATCTTGTCTGTGCTGTCTCAGTATTTCAACATACATTTTATTTTTTCACAAGAGAAACATCGCAGAAATTTGTGTCTTAGGGTAACGAAATCGCTGGAAATTTCAGGTAAATTTGAACAACAGTTCTTCCATAGAAAAAATAAAGTCAATAAGAAATACAAAACAGCGCAATTGAGATATGTTCCTTTGTGCGGAAGACATCAAAATAGAGTTTGAAATTCTCATATTTGGAATTTCTTTCCAACTTTTTCCGTTTCTTCACTGAGGTGTGAGAATAACATAAGTTTGACAATTATTAAAAAATGTGTCTCCACAGTAAACAACTCTAATTTTTCTTTCTCATGGGAATTGTTTAAAAATAAACTTCATTTTATCCATGTTTACTGGTGGCAAGTTTTATCATATACTGACAGTTATGACATATTTTGTGAAATAGTACGAGGAACTAAAATCAGACTAACACTCTCTTACTGAATGGCAAAAGTAACAAAATAGGTACTTACAAACCAGGCAACTGTAGAAAATTAAAAACTCTACAAACGAAGTTGAGCGACTTGTCATCAGGTTTCCGATGAACATTAGAGAAGCACCCGTGATAGCTACTTTGCGATAGCTAAATGTACCTAAAATAGGCCCATTGAGTAAACCTGTAAGAAAGGATTGAAAATACACCTGTCAATCTTCCTATATACTCAGTATTTTATTTGTCTACCTACTAATATCAGACCGAAGCTTAGTTATGCAAATCTTGTGTCATCAATTTTCAAAATTTAAGAATCATTAAAAATTGTTTCCTTTCAGCACTTAATGCCTTCATAAAAAATTACTTCATTAATGGCTGATGTGATATTGACATAAATTTTGGAAAGTTTAATTATGAGGCGTACTTATTATAAGAAGAAAAAAAAAACAGGGGAAAAGGTTAAGTTTCTGAATAAATAGATAAACTTTTTAGACTGATTTGCTCATATTAAAAGTAAAATACAACAATGGCTGTCCTATAAGTACTGGGACTGGAGCTGTAAGCTCAAACCAAGTTATAGAGGGTTTTGATCCTGATTTCATTTAAGATATCCACTGATTAGCTTTTGATATAAATTAAGATCATATGAATTGATAAAAAAAATGGACCAAGTTGCGGTTATATACAGGGTGAGCGAAAAGTCCCCGACCCCCCCTCTAACTTTTGAACGAATTGAGCTAAGGAAATGAAACTTTGGGAATGCTCCTATCTCAAAGGGGACCATCTTTTGAGGGGGTCAAAATTTTGGTCCCCCCCTCAGGGGGGCCAGGGGCCCCCAACTTTTTTTTTTCAAATAGCAACCCCTATCTTGTGATACCTCATTCGAAAGAGCATAAAAAATTAAGAATTTTGGCGCAAACCGCAGATCAATATCTCAATTTTTGACCGAGTTATGATAGGTCAAAGGTCAAATTCGACCTATTTTCAAAAAATCATAACTCCGGTTCAAATTATCGTAAAGAAAAAAATAAAACGGGAAAATTTACCAAATTGTGTTCGCTTTTACGTAAAAATTGCAGAAATCACTTCTATTTAATTTTAAGGGGGGGCTCGGACCCCCAAATACGTCAATTCAAAGGTCATTCAATTTTCCTGCGAAATAAGCCAATTTCCTCTGGATTTGCCTCCACATTATCTCAGTAAGGTCAAAATCAGTTCAACATTACGTTGGCAAGTCCCCAAATTTCGGGAACAGTTAAAAAAACGAAATTTAAACGGTCAAATTTAATCACGTTAAATTTCGTTTTTTTAACTTTTCCCGAAATTTGGGGACTTGCCAACGTAATGTTGAACTGATTTTGACCTTACTGAGATAATGTGGAGGCAAATCCAGAGGAAATTGGCTTATTTCGCAGGAAAATTGAATGACCTTTGAATTGACGTATTTGGGGGTCCGAGCCCCCCCTTAAAATTAAATAGAAGTGATTTCTGCAATTTTTACGTAAAAGCGAACACAATTTGGTAAATTTTCCCGTTTTATTTTTTTCTTTACGATAATTTGAACCGGAGTTATGATTTTTTGAAAATAGGTCGAATTTGACCTTTGACCTATCATAACTCGGTCAAAAATTGAGATATTGATCTGCGGTTTGCGCCAAAATTCTTAATTTTTTATGCTCTTTCGAATGAGGTATCACAAGATAGGGGTTGCTATTTGAAAAAAAAAAGTTGGGGGGCCCCTGGCCCCCCTGAGGGGGGGACCAAAATTTTGACCCCCTCAAAAGATGGTCCCCTTTGAGATAGGAGCATTCCCAAAGTTTCATTTCCTTAGCTCAATTCGTTCAAAAGTTAGAGGGGGGGTCGGGGACTTTTCGCTCACCCTGTATGTGTGGCACATGAATAAGCTGATACCTATTAGATAATTCATACAACAAAGAAGAAAATAGATTAAAGTTCAAACCTAGAAACATTCCAAACGCAGCATTAACACTGACAACTACACTCATTTCAGATTCAAAGCCATTGTCCTTAAAAACATCGTGATAGAGAAGAGAAAATATTTGAAAACCAGGAATAATAATCATCTGAAAATAAGAGAGATAAAATTAAAATCCATTGATTGAGGCAAGAGAATACACTTCATCAAGATATGCCTCTTACAGTTACTGCAGAGGGAAAGTTACTAAAGGAACCAAGCAGCATACTCTACCTCTAAAATGCTTACAGTATTTTTTAAATTTAGGTATTAATTATTTTTTTATTTAAATTACGAACATGTCCTAATACAGTTACCTGACTACAATTTTTTCTTTTCCAGATTTTTTTTTGGTAAAGTTTAGGCACTATTTTTCAAAGTCCTTTTGGCATCATTAATGGAGACAAAATTTAACGTTATTGCAACTGAAGTATTCGGTCAATTTGAGGCACGGCTAGATATTTTTAAAGGATTTATTATGAACCTTTGACAGTTTATACTTACATTATTTACAGCATAAGCCAAGCAAACAATCCAGCCCCAGCCACCTTCAGGGGCTGCATGCTTTTCTTCTTCGTCTCTTGTGTCCATTTTAAAAGAGCTGTGTACTATCGCCCTAAAAAATAAAATGGTACACATTACAAGGGAAATAAAATACTCAGTAAACGGAGTAATGAGAAGCGTACTGAGCTAAAGTCTATTAGAATGCTGCAAAAATTAAGATAAGGACAGAAATAAATTAAAAAACATGATAGTAAACCGATGTTGAATAAAAAGGCAAATGACTGGAAAAAGGAGAAGAGAGAAGGGATCACACTAAATCTAAACAAAAAACGATTCTACAGGTAAATATGTGACAGAATCGAACAAGGGGAAAAGAGATACACAGAATGTGCTTTAGTCATGTCGGGTGCATTTATTAATTTGTAAACTGAAGTAAATTGATTTCAACTCTAAGAAACCATCAGTTGTCCTTATAAAATTGAATCGACTCTATATATGTAGAGGCATCACCGGACAAGTTGGCGTTTGTTTACTTTCGGTTCGCGAGCGCAGACGACGAATTTGGGCCTAAGCACAGACTATTATTCGCTTCTATCCACTTTAAAAACATCCATCTCATGATCATATATCATAAAAAAACTACGTATCAGTTATGATCCGCAACTTTTAAGCGGTTGTGATTTCTATGTGGCTTAAAATTCATATGTTACAAGATTTGAAAGTATTAGAAAACCTATCTAAGCTCATGTTCTTGCTTCTGCAAGAGTCCGGTGTTTCCATGTGGATAGTAGTGATGTGAAAACGCTTGCAAACCAAAAGTAAACAAATACCCACTTATCTGATGACACCTCTAATGCTTTAGAGAGCAACAAAAAAGATTCTGTGTTCATTTTCGGCATCAAAGCTAAATGCAGATTTGAGAAGACAGTTCTATCTTGATCTTGAAGTGGCCAAACTTATTTGTAATGAGGTGTAATCCGAACTATTCCGTGGCACCATCGCAATGTAGGCGTAAATAATAATACATAGTCAATGTAGATACCTTTCACTTTAACTAGGTCCAATTAAATTTTCAATGACTATAAATGAGGAGGGCATAAATAAATTTACATAAGAATTTGAAGAGTGATTAAAGGCAACGAGGTAAAAATATGAAACCTATACTTGTAAGGGATGGAAGGCTGAGTATTGCTGAAAAGTGCAAGTGCATGCTGAAGGAAAATTTCCGAAAACAGGAGTTGAAGATTAGAAAAGTTGAATGAAAAATGAAATGACATAAGCTAATTATTGCAAACATACTTACTGACAGATAAAGAGGTAATGATAAGTTGTAGGTTACAGGACATTGAACCTAACCTAAGGTTGGCACCAAGTCTGTCATGATCGGTTCACATGATAAGAAAGTTGAGACACAAAATTAAAAAGTAGCGAAGGATAACAAATTTATCCGTGACAGTCCAGAAATAGTAAAATGTATTGAATCTGTGAGGAGGAGAAATAGGGGTTGTGACAAAATCCAAAACTGAGATTAGGAACTGATCGGGAAAAGTTCGCCCTCTGATTTAACGACCACGACACCGACAGAATTCAAGCACAACTGAACCACAATTTCTATAGTATTTACGACAAACTTGAAGAAATTTCACTTTACGTAACTCTGTCCCTCACAATGAAACATAATTCGCGATAAGATCACAAAAAGTAATCTGAAAAACTTGGAATATCATTACGCGGTCCGGCGCCTCGTAACAGCACATCCGAAATCGGTATTGGCCCAAACAGGGACCAGTTCTATATATAGAACTCGTCCCTGACGCCCAAACTTGTGCCGGTCCTACGTCACTGTCACTCAAAACAAGAAAATTTGAACCAAGGCTGCGTCATGGATTCTTTGTCTCAAGCGGCAAATTTTAAACTATCCAATCCTAGTAAAGCTGAAAGTGCCTTTTGCTTTTTTATTGGTCGGAAGGAAAAATGTAAACAATCACAACACAAGTGCATTGCAGATTGCAGTGGCAGTGGTTGCAGTCTTGTTTTCCGTCTCTCCCATTCTATCGAAATAAGTCAATTCGGCAAATTTTTCAAAATGTGAATGAATTGTGATTGAAGCTGTATGTGAATCTTTCACCCAAGTGTCATCTATTTGGTTTTTAATCATCCGTTGGACTTTTTTAGACATTCGGAATGAATTTATGCCCCCTTGAAAATATATGTCGCCTTTGCGCTAATTCTGCAAAGATGTTGATAGGAGTCTTTTCGCCCGAGGGCGAGAAGAAACATCTTGAAAGGAAGATTCGAATGTGTTTAATGATCACTGTAAGTTTTTTTTTCATTTCACTTTATCTAATTTTGTCAAGAAGTAAGCCTCTCTTATAGGGGCAGGGAGAGAGTCAACGCATTGAATGACCATGACCTTTATATTGGCCGTCGCTCTGCACGTGATTGGCCTTCCTCTATCCATGGACGGCATGGAATGCAGTGGACTAGGATTACTGTGGTGTAAAGCGGTTGAAGAGCAGTCCAAATCAATAAAAATTTAATTTGAGGGATGTTTTACCTCGGTAAGAAAGCTGGGAGACATCTGAGTTGCTCGAAGTTAGGATCGCACGGAACTGGTCTACGAACACCGCAAGACGCATTCATTAGGCGTACTGAGCTGCTCATCAGGCTTTATGAGAGGCAGTTTACGAGCTTTCCAGCAAATGTGGTCCATAGTGAGGATAGAGAGAGCTTCGGTGGAAGGCTTGTCCAGTGGTTGACAGCGGCCCGTTAAGGTGCACGTCAGGCGGCCTGACAAGCAGCTTGGCATGCTGTGTGAACTCACCTTGAGAAGAGCGATCCATGCCATCCACCATATTCCAGCGGATTGATTTGACTAAGCTTGGGGACAAGGATAAAGAAGTTTTGTGTTTCATAGTGATCCTCTGCGGTTTGAACGAAAGAGGGAGCACATAAGAACAGCAAACAAGTCAACCCACCTGCAATTGCATGAGCTATAGGGCCCCACTATGCTCATTTAATTATAATGTTGATGCTTAGGGTGTCTAATAAGCACAGCACCAGACTTTGCCCCAAGTTATTTTGCGATGGATGAAGTCGAAGACTGCAGGTCACGTAGAGCATTGTCCCTAATAAATCTAATTTTCACCATCCTGTAGCCCCCTTGGATCTACCTGTGGGTTCATAGGAGGCATAGAGAAAAAAAAGGAGGTGTTTGCATTTCGGGCATCTTGGAAGTTTTTGATGATTTGATGACGTAGGTGGGTACAGCGTGAAGGGGACGTCACTGTACCCAGCTGTACCCACCTACGTCATCAAGTCATCAAAAACTTCCAAGATGCCCGAAATGCAAACACCTCCTTTTTTTTCTCTATGCATAGGAGGGCTCTGTCTTTGAAAATTGGGGTCTCCTACAATTTTGAAATTATTTCCTCAACATCAGGAAGTATGAAAAATGTCGACCTAACTTTTAATGCCGATAAGGCCAAAACAGGCCCATTTAGATTAGATTAGATTAGATTTATTCATTCTGAAAAAAACATAAATAATTGCAGCAATTTTCTATCCCCACCCTGAGCCTAGCTCGTTGTGGAGTAGCAACTCCTGTCCATATTATTGACCTTTGAAGCCGGGGGACAGAGCTTCCCTTGATAAAATGTCAGGTCATTGAATTGATACAGAGACCTGCAAAAAAAAGTTTTCACAAATAATCGACCCTGAAGACTCCGAATTTAATACTCCCGAAGCCCCGTAGAGTCTTTTTGATGAGGTAAAGAGCTCTAAATTTATGAAGTCTCCTGTTTTCAAACACAGGGCTGCTCTCTTCGATTTCAAGATGGTCCACAAGGCTTCTAGATGGTGATATTTGGATTCCTAGGGGGCACTTCCACCAAACAGTCCCTGACTTCGTCCAACCTTAAAAAAACCTAGTTTTGTTTTATTCTTTATTATTGTTCAATAATAAAAATTAAAACAAAATTAGAAGATCAGGGACAACAAGCAGGTAAAAATTCCAAAACTATCATGATTCCTGATAAAAAAGAAAAAATCAGCAAAATATATAATAGCCTAGGAATAAGCCTCGCACCTGTGGTCTGGGCTGGCTAACCTGGTGCATCTTTTTCTCAATATCTTTTTTGTGAATTACTTTTTTAAATATGGCCAAAAGTCAAATACATTACCTATTTCCGAGTTTAACAATGGATAGGTATCAAGATTTATCATTCTGGACGACATAGTCAAAGAATTTCGGTTATTTTCCTTTTTCAGGTGTCTCCATCAGATGACATGCCAAAACAAGTCTGTTTTAAATGTGTTGAAAAATTAGACATAGCATATGATCTATATTTAATGTGTAATTCGGCACAAACTACTATTAAGCGGCTACTGAAGTTTACTCAAGAGAATTCAAAACCAGCACCAAAGGTAAGCAGGCATTTAATTTCAAAGTTATTTTTACTTGCAAACTGAGATCAAGTCATGCGTTTTGCACCCTTATCCATACTGTTTTAACAAATCTCAAAATCCATGTGTTTAAAAGCTAACAACTGCACTTCTGGGAAACATTTACAAATTGAATGCCTAGTCATCAAAGTGTCAAATGAGGGGCCTGGAGGACAAGACACGTAAGTGCAGTTTCTGCTATTTCAAAAAATACGAGATTGAAGTTTTCATGGAGCATGTGGGCGGAAAGGAAGTTCAAACTCTTTTTTTAATGCTTTGAAGTTGGATTTTAGGCGTGAATTTTTCACAGAATATACTTTCAAACTAGTTTTAGTTACTTAAGTTCATGAATATTTCAAGTTTTTCAAAAACTGCAAGTATGCGCCTTGTTCTCCAAGCTCCTCAAACGGGAGGAGAGCAGTTTTGAACTCTGCCTCCTTATTAAATCCAGCAGGTATTTAATTATGAGAAAAAGCCTGAATATCACATTTTGGAGATTATGACAATTCATGTTAATGGAGCGAAATAGTTACTCAGCTTCTCTCCCCCCCCCCCCCCCCAATTTATTTCAATAAATTATAATCAAGAATAGATTCTATTGTGCTTACTAAGCTTCTGCTTTTTTTTCAGATTTTAAGGTACTTTCCATCTTTTTTACGTTTCCTGTTTAGTTCTCTTTATTTACCTAATCTAGTCTTCTCTTTTAGTTTAGCATGTAATTTTTTTTTTTTTCTTACAGAGTTGCTTCATCACTGAGTGTGAAAAGACAGAGAGACAGCTAGAAAGCTACACGCCGGGTCAACCACTTCCGAACAGGGGTTGCTTTATCGAATCAGGACCTCTTAGCAGGAGACCAGTGGCACCCAGTGGCTTATCAATTTCTACTGAGGTCATCACCACACCACAGATGGTAGTCAGTAGTCCTACTACAGTGCAGCAGAACCCAGCTCATTTCCCTGCATCAGTAGTATTCACCCAGTCAAATTCTACCCAACCATCCAACCAATTTCAGTCTGTAGGACAAATTAGGCCTGCCCACCTTAACCCCACAATTGGCCAAGTTCGACCTGCCTATCAACCGCAAGTGCCTGAATATCAATCTGTCGGGCAAATTAGACCCAGCCACCCTATTCCGACACCTGAGTTTCAATCTGTTGGACAAATCATACCCGCTCACTCCGCACAAGTGCCAGTATTCCAGGTGTCTGGACCAAGTAGAAGCACCTTTCATGTTCAAATGCCTGAAATTCAGTCTGTTGGACAAATCAGAAGCAATCACTCTAACCAGCCATCTGAACTTCAGTCTGTGGGGCAAATCAGATATAGTCATCCCGCTCAGATCTCTGAATTTGAGTCTATTGGGCAGATTAGAAACAGTCATCCCACTCAGATGTCTGAATTTCAGTCCGTGGGACAAATCAGGCCTGCCCATCCTATATGCACAGCAGAATTTCAGTCTGTTGGACAGATTAGACCTGCTCAACCTGCATTGACATCAACCTCCGGTCCTAATTTTTCAACGAATGAGGTTGATAGCAAATCGGATATTCTCCTGAAACAAGCAAAACAAGCTGTTGGTGAAATCAAAACTCCAACAAAAAAAGCCTCACCTGTACCAAAATTACCGCAGATTTCTAAAAATGCTAACTCTGTTGTAAATAGTGTCAAAGAACCTGGAAATGTAGTTGCCCTGCAGAACTCTGTTCCAATCATTCCTGAGCCTCTAGTTGCCGTGTGTGAAACAGGCACAAAAGAATCAGTAAAAGCAGTCTCTGCAGTGCCTAGTGGACATCTTGTAGATAATTTTGATCCCCTGGGGGACATTAGTGAAATTAAGACCATCTCTCATGATTCAGGAACATCTGCCTCCAAAAGGTATTATGTACTACTTTGATTTTGAGTTTATTTGATATTTTTTCTCTTAAGTGAACAGTATCATTTTTGGCTGATAGGAAGTCAAGCAGTGAGTCCGAAATAAAAATCTGTAAATGGCATTGACAAACTCTAAAATTCACCCATTGTTTTTATCAATCCAAGCTCATGAGAAGTCGCCATTCAGGGTCATGTAGGGCCCTGAGTAAAGTACCTATGTATGGTTGCCAATCACTGATGTTAATCTCCAATTCTGTGCATTTATTAGGTGCCAAGTGCTACTGAGTATTACTTAAGTTTCAGAGGATTTGTTTATTCGAAGAGGATGTGAAAGACGTTCAACTTTTTTCTCAGCAACAATATAGATTAGTGAAACAGACGGCACAGAAAGTAAGATACCTCGAAAAAGTCTATGATAGGAGCTCTACATTTCAAAGGAAAATTGTTTTTACAGTAATGGTTGTTGAGTTAAGAATTTTTTTAGATTTTGAAGTAATACGATAACTAAGATCTGACATTTCTTTTGCAATTGACCCTTTCATTTTCTGAAAGGATATATTAACGCCAAATTGTATCGGTCACCTCTGACTGTTCAACCCATCTAATATAGGAGGTCTCATTCCAAGTGAAGGATCACTTTTTCATGCTTGAAAATTTAAAATTGGAAATAAAATAGCAAATCGATAGTTTCCATCAGTAGAGTATCCAAGTGTCAAAAGGGCTGGACACACGTTCAAAGTGAAACTCCAAAGTGGTGGCTGTTTAGTCAAGTGTCGCGGGTTGATGGGTGAAAATAGAGAGGGCTGCTCCTCTTTGAAGGTAACCAATGGCAACACTTTGCTAAACAGCCACCACTTTGGAGCTTCACTTTGAACAAGTGCCCAGCTCTAAATCAAAATCACAAGTATTATCATCAGACTATTTTGTCCTCTTCGCTCTAAACAAACTAATTTCAGTTGAGAGCCTTTCAATTTTTTCCTACAAAATTTTAAATTGTGTTTGAGTTCATTTCAAAGATTTCACAGTTTCATTTCCTCTTGTTGAATTTCTCTTCCTTCTTCCTTTCTTTGACTTAGTGTGATGTGAGTGTTAATAATGCTACTTTCAATGAAACCTCTGTGACAAAAATGTCTTTTTTTTTTTTTTTTTTGTTTCTCTTCCAGGCCGAAACACTCCAATGTAGAGGTTGCGTGTAAATATTGTGGGAAATTGTTCTCGGAAAATGTTATCACTCTTCATCAAAACCTTCATCTACGGGTGAAGTTTTTCACCTGTGTATCCTGTGATAAGAACTTCACAACAGAAGCAGGCTTAAATAGGCACAAATGTGAAAGCGTGGAACCCGGCACATAGGCTTTAATAAAAAATGTGAGTATCCTTGCCATCTGGGGAGTAGGAGAAGTAGCGCTAGTCGTAAGCCCTCGTACACCTATTACTAGGCCAGCAGCTTGATTGTTGAAACTTCAACTGGCTATATCAGCAAGATAATACAAGACATAGCCCTATGTTTATCGATTTTAGATGCTTTTCGTGCCAACATACATTTCAACCATCAAGCTGCAGGCCTCTGTCAGCTCTGTGCTCACACTTTGAGAGGCAACAGCCTTGCCCTTTATACATTGGGCCTGTACTTTAGATTGCTTTTAGACTGGCAACATCAGGGGACCTTTTCAAGATGAAAAATCAGAAGACGTTGTCACTTCTCCCACTTGACTTGATAAGCATTTCTAAAAGTGCTCCTGAGTTTTTTTTATACTCTCCACTTTTATTTTCTTCACAGTTCTGCTTATAAAGCAACATTTTTTTTGCTGAAAAAGGGTTGCTGCTATGCCCTTCCCATTGGTGTGCACACATAGAGGTCAATAGACCTCTAGACATGGTGCGAATTTAAGCAGTATGATTGATGTTCTCTAACCAAAATTTCAAGTAGAACTTGATTCGTGCAATATAAATTAAGTACTGAGGCTAACTCCCTACTAAGATATTTAACGGTTTTTGATTGGTAAATTCAAACCTCCCACTCATGAAAATACACATGTCCACAGGAGTCAAATTGCCCACCAAGCATTATTGTAACAGTCCGTGCGGTATGAAAATATGGCAGCCTCCATCTCAGTGCTTTGGCTTAGCTGTTGTACATCGTTAACTCTTTGAAGAACACACGGTGGGGAAGGAACATTGATTGAACAAGAAGCCTGGGGAAAGTGATGTAAAGTAGGCGATTTGATTCAAGTAGACTTGTTTTTCTTTTGAGCGGGGAATTCAAATTTCCCATACCCAATGTATATCAGAAATCATACTTTCTTTGGCAGGAGTTGATTTCAGTAATTTCTGAAATCATGTTTTATGAGAAATGTTGATTAGGGAACTTGTTTTAGAACGCTTAAATCTAGTGGCCCACTGTTCATCTGGATGATGGTGGTTCTTACTGATTTCTCTGGTAAATTGGTATGCTCTTTTCTGTTGAGAAGGCAAAAAATGTTATTGGTGGTGAGAAGAGGGAGGGCGTATTTGTGCCCTGTGAGAGCCTGTAGCACCTCTTTAAAAGATGACTCTGTAAGAATTTCAGTGATAATTTCAATAATTTTTTTTCCTCCAGCTCGGCAAATATTTTCTCAAAATTAAACATGATGTAGTTTATAAATGACGTTTAGAAAAGAGTGAAAGCAATCTGTGATATCCATGAAGTAACTCAAGTCCATTTAGCAACCTGCTAATTTGTAACGTAAAAATTAGAATGTTGGATGAATGGTTTTTTAAGCTATTAGCGATGAGCAACAAGCAGCGTTGTTTTATTATGTGTGAGGCTATGCCATTCAAAGGATGTCTTTTTGTAAAATCAATTTTTCTCCTTTACTCTTTGCAGAATGAATGCTGAACAAAGCTTGCCAACTGCACACAGGCAGTTTATTCATGTGATAAAAATTCAAGATGATAATCTCCGATGATTTTTTTGTATAATGTAATAGTGGAAGATTGGTCACTGAAGAGGTACTCACTCAAACTTTTTTTTTAACTTGTTTAATTTTACACCTATCAGATGTATTAAAATGGGCCCGTTGCAAAATTTTGCCAGACAAAAAATAAGAGTTGTTCCTTGTAGACAATGTCTCAAAAATCGGCAAACTCTGAATAGCACTCCTAGCTTCACAATCTGCCTAAGAAATTTGCGGTTTTTTAAGCTTCCCACTTCAAAGAGGATACTACAGCACAGGTAAACATTTCGTTAAAGGAGTTGTTCCATTCAATCCCTGCTCAACATGGCCAACACTTCCGCGCGCAAGTTGAGGAGAGCATGAGCTCAATCAAGGCGGATATCTATCATTGCCAGAAAAATGAGAATGTAAACACGCCGATTGTTATCAGGTGGTTAGAATCATCGCCTCGTCACATGTTTTTAGGCGGACTGGCGTCTGCCATGTTGAATATTGCGTGGTATCTTTGCGAGCAGGGGTTGGATGGAATGACTCCTCTAACGAAATGTTCACATGTGCCCTGGTATCGTTTTGAAGCAGGAAGCTCAAAAAAATGCAAATTTCTTACGGAAATTGTGAAGTAAGGAGTGGATTTCAGACTTTGCTGATGCGCTCATCTTGATTTTTGAGACATTTTCTATGAGCAAAAACTCTTATTTTTGGTCTAGCAAAAGTTTGCAACAGGCCCATTGTATCAGCATGTTGTGGGAAATTGATTCCCTAGGAGGGGTTAAAATTCTGAATTTATTTTTTCCCCTTCACATACCTTAGGGCTGTTCAAGTCTTCAAGCGAAGCAAATGATTTCAAAGTCATGCCCCAAAGGAATTTCCCCATATCTGGGGGTCTCAATTAAGTACCTCAAAAATTTTAGCCTCTCACAGCTCTCACATGGCATTTTTTTCATATAATGTGGCATGAACGGCCACTTTTAAAAAACCTTGACTATTTTCACTAAAAAGCATCAGATTGAACCCTGAAACACAGGAAAATGCCTTTGGAACATGACTGAAAACTTTTGATTTCTTCGAGCAATCCTAATACACATACAGAATACCTCATAACAAATACATCGGCGACTGAAACTTAAAATCGCCAAAAATGGAACATGATCCCTGTAACACAGTGCTTATCAATTGCACTGTAAAAATACTAATAGACTCTTTTTTTTTGTTATTTGAGAATCATAATCAGCATAATAGGAAAATATTAGCAGAAGTATTTAAACTCTATGGTGACCGTTCAACCTCATTTGCATTTTACAGTGCCAATTTTCTCTCTCTTTTGTTCCAAAATCATACCATTTTTCAACCAAAGAGGCCCCATTTTTTTGGAAAATGATAGGATTTTTTAATGATTCCAGCTTGATTAGAAAAAAGATTGGGGTACCACTTGAGATAAGGTATTTTTCTTCTTCTTTAGGTAAAATTGTGAGTTTATTCAGAGGTCAAACGACTTCAAAATATATTTTTAACTGTTCAAGTGCTCTTGTCAGTATGTTACACTATCAGTGTATTCCCATGTTTTAATCTAATTTAATCAAATACTCAAATTGTTTGTACCTGTTGCTGTATCTCATTGGTTGTATCTAGTGGTAGAGTCTGGATAGAACCACTCATAATGTAATTTTCCGCTTTTCATATCTTCCAAACCAACGGTCAATAAAAAATTACTATTAGGTATTCTCTTAGCATTATCATGTATGATGTATCTTTTTCTTGCTCAGAAAAAAATTAAAATCAAATTTAAAAAATTTACCAAAAAAAGCACCAGATGCCCGTTGGATCTATTGCAAGCTTCTGTTAGAGCAAAAAGAGGAGTTGTTTCATAAGGAATATGACTTGTTGATAAAAAATATCGAACCGCAATATCAAATTAAGGCTGAAAAAATGAGGATTAAAAGAAATTCTCCACCTCTGCCTCTAAGGCCTGGCTTCTAAGGGAAAAATTAGGCACCTGTGAACTGAAAGGTGGGAATATTGCAGCTATGTAGTAGTAGGAAACGAGTTTTCTAGTGGATCACTGGGCTGATTTTCAAAACTTTAGAGCTAGCTTTTAAGCTGAGATTTTTTCTGGCGTGACACTCGTTGTGTTTGTAATTTACCCCTAGTAGTTTGGATGATATGAAATAGGAAAACTTATTTTTTGGATTAAGTTCGTTTTCTGATGAATAGGAGTCGTTAATGCTTATCCTATTTCAAAACTCAATCCATTAGGATTGATGAATAACTTTCTAGATTTTTGTGAAAATTTTAAGGATTGGTGCTTCTCTTAATTTTAAGTTCTGTAGGAAATCTCAAAACAAAACTCGTTTCTCGGAAATTTTGCAAAACACTTGAATTTGATTCGCAAGTGTTCAGTATTGAGTAATAGATCTGAACTATCTATTTCTGTATTTTAACCAAAAGATGTTCTGCTCAACCTATATTTTTTTAGACATGCTTGTGAGATTCCTGAAAGAACTGTCCATAATTTACGTAACAGGATTCTCGGATTTTTTTACATGGACCGCCTCCTTGTAACACAATCGTAATGTTGGTCCAGACACGTCTAAAATAATTACGCAATATTTGCCGCGCACCCCCCCTCCTTCCTTTCACTTGAAAAAAAAAACTTGCAAGAAACGGGAGAGAGTAAGATAAAAGGAATTAACATATAACATTTAAAAAGAAACAAAAATTGGAATCCATTATATATTGTTACCTAACACTGAGCTTGACACCTTCCCTCCCCTTGTCATGCTCGGTCACAAAATTATGAAGAATCACCCACCCCCTGAGTGTTACTTAATTTATGTACAGCCTGGTACAGCCCCATTTTCTTTTCTCCTGTATTCAGAAAAATTAGTAATTTTGTACTTCAGGAGTTTTAGTCTCTGAATCTTTTTCTGATCTCAGATATGTACTGAATAATTCAAGCTGAATGAATTTTAAATAGGTAGTCATTATATTTTGTTGATTTCGTATCATAGCATGAAAAGATATTCCTCCATTGAGTTATTTGTTTCTCTTCACTCTTGAGAGTGTTTGAACAAATCTGATCTGTGGCAACAGATACTAATTTTCCAACATCAACTTTTGCCGAAGTACTGGAGGAAATCAAATGAAATAGTATCATTCTTTCACCCTTTCAATTTGTACATTCACACACACACCCTCTCACCAACACACATTCATTTATATACACATAAAGAAATAAAACTCTAATTTTTTACAGCAAACCAATTTTTATGGCTAAAATATAGAAGCAAAAGGAAATTTGCTGAGGCATCCACATTTTTACAATTCACTTTTTTATGAATGATCTGTCGAAATCTTATCTGTTACTAGTTCTATCTTTTGTTATTATTTTCCTAGATTTTTATCATTTGTATTCAGAATTTGGAGGTACAATACTGATCATCGTACTTAATCATTATTCTGCCTCCAGTTTTTACATGAAAAGGTATTTGCATATGTTTAAAGCCTCTGTTCCCTAATTTTAGTTATTTTATAACACACCGAGTACTGACACCATGCCAGTTTCAATGCGTTTCAGTCACTCTGCTGCTGAACGGACTCCCAACTTTTGAGTTAAAAGTCAGAACCAGATCACTATCAACTCTTGCAGACATTAAAAATTTATCCTACCAGGATAAGCTACAAAAAACATCTGACCTGTCGTAACTTTTTCAATTTTGAAGTTAAAATGTTCCGTTCTGCCTTGAAAAATGAGAAGTTGTATTACAGTTGCTTAAATTGAAAGTTTTCATCACAGTTCTTGTAACGATCCGATCAAGCAAAAATTTAGACCTTAATTTTTATTTTTATCCAACAGATCATACCCGGGCCCCAAGCACAATATTTTTGAAAATGTGTAAAAGACAAAAGAAAATGTTAAGATCGCCAATGAAAGGAGCAGAGAGGAGGTAGAGAATATAGTTTTAGGATGAGTGGCCTAAATCAAACCACCCCATCCATATCTCTACCAAAAGGTCGAGATATATAGAAGTACCAATTTCAGCTTATTTCCCTTTAAGTTGAATTCATGAAACGATTTTCTTTTCGAAGTTATGCAAGAGTTTCGAAGTTTTTTCATACCATTATGCATGAAGTCATCTGACGTTTATTTATTCGCTCATTCTGACAACCTGAGTCAAAAAGTAATTAGACGAGAAATTCTCATATGGCTACTGCAGTGTTATCGCATTGTTCTTCTCAGTAAAACAACATTAAGGTTGTTCCTCATGCAGGGTATAGAACGTTTTAGTTGCTTAGTTGTGTTTGCCAAAATTGTCACTAGAGGCAGTATTTACCCTGTAGCAGGAACATGGAAATGTGTTACAAGGTTGACTACAAATCTTGGCTGTCTGGACCCTTCTACTTAACATAATTATTATTTTCTTCAGTTTTAGCTCTATATAGTGTTACATTTTGTACTTTTCTATTGTTAGAGTATGCCATTTTCTTTGATTTGTTCATATCTAAGAGTTATTTAAATTTTTGATAATATACTCAATGTTCAAAAAAATATTTTGAAGTGACAATCGTATTCTCTTTCATCTTTTCATAGAATTTCAAGAGGTATTGTCCGTAAAAAAAATTTTACCTTTTATAGCCTCAACAAGGCTCACTCAACTTTCCTTTTTCTCCGAGTGGGGTCGGTGTCGGTTAAGATATCCGAAATTCAGCATATTACATGATTTATGAATAGCCCTTTTGTGTATTATGCAACAAATTGATGATTTCAATCAGGGGAAAACAGGCGTCTCCATTAAAGTGATATGAAAATGCTCCCTGTTGAGAGAAAATAACATATACAATTCTTTGATTATGTTTATTTTTCCTCCTTTCCAGGTTTAATTCTTTGATTCTTTACAAAACTTTGATGTACTTTATGTGTCAAGATGCAATACAAAGATTAACATTGGTTAAACTACAAGAGGAGAGATCTTCTACAAATCTTACACTAGCATAGAACAAGTCTTTTATAAGAGAATCAATGTGCAATGAATCCATCAGATCTGACGCGGATGTGGACTTCTTCATCTTTATGATCAGTTTATAAATTAAGGTACCTGAGAGGGACTTTGATAACAACGGTTGTGGGTAAGGGAAATTGAGAACAGCATTTAAAGTTGTGACAAATTGGAAAACAGATTGAAGTTCTGCATAGTAATGAGTGATATGTCTGTCAATCATGTTTTGTGAAGCTTCAGAACTAAGGATTTGTTTAAAACTTTCAAGTGCATTAGATTGAAGGTGTGGAGCATTATGAGTTTCTTGCCAAAGCTGTTTGAGCGATGTTATTGCATTACTTTCACTAGGTGAGTGAACTGAGTAATTTTGATCCAAATAAACCTTCCCATTTGGTTCAATTTTATTAGCTTCTTGTGCTCGAACATTATTATAGTGGTCAGAGATTTGGTATTCATCTGCCAGGTTTAACAATAAAAAGGACAAAATGTAAGCCCCAAAATAAGAAGGCTTCTGACTAACGGTTAGTCCACTATTTTTTAGCAAAAAAATAAGTATTAGAAAGAAGACAGCCCATTCAAGAGGAATATTTTCATCATCAAAATTAGGGACTTTTAAAGCATTCAGTAATATTAATTTTCGGGATTTAAGTGGTGAATTTGGTAAATTGTTTAGTAAAAGTGAGTTTGAAGGATAAAGTGGGATGAGAGTTTCTATGGCTACATCACAGCTTGCTGTAGATCTTACATAACAAGTTAGTGGGGCTGATTTTTTTCTTTTACTAGTGCCAAGTAAAATACCAGCAATGATTCTCAAAATCGGAAAACTAATAACATGTACAGAGGGTAAATCAAAAGATTCTAACTGTGTCCACAGCAAGACAGTTCTCAAATTGATTATATTGGAGACATGCCGAGAAAATAATCCTTTTAATTCCATGTCAAGAAACCATTTTGGCAATTCTATGTATTTTCCTGAGGGAGATAAACAATTCATCAGTTCAATTGAATTACAATCTTTTGGCTTGTCTGAACCACCATCTAGGTGTAGAAAATCAAAGCGAGAACACAATTCTTTTTCACATGGAGAGCGACTGAAGCTGCAAAAAAAATCTAGGATTTGACTCGATGTCAAATCTTTATGACAGTTTGTCACATGTTGCAACTGCTTCCTTACAAAACGTTTGAATTGTACAGGAACACTCTCTTCAATCTGTAACAGAAGAAATAATTTTGTATTAAACAACAAGAAATGGCAAAAGTCATCAGTGTTCTAGATGGCAACATGGCATAATTTGTTTAACTTCAATAAAAGCTATATGGAACTTGCTTTAGAAACGTTAGCAGTTGTTTACTTCTGGCTAACGCACTTAGTAGACTTCAGCAATATTTCCTTAGAGAACCTTCGAGTGGAGTAGTGTCTGTTCTTTGAGTGGACAAGGAAAGACTTAGGAGGTATAAAGTTAAATGATTGATTGGCTTTGTCATTTTTCCTCTTTAATATGCCCATGTTGGAAGGCAATGACAACAAAGTATCAGCAACTCAAAATGTGACTTCATTGATCCTCATGATTCACGGATCCTGTGAGCAGGCACATATTGCACCCCTACTGCCTTTGTGCCTGGCAGGAGGTAAACAAAAAATTGCAAGGCGGATTAAGAATGGTGGTCGCAGTTTGATTTTGGCTGCCATCTTGAAGTGTTGTGACGTCAGGAGGGTATGGGTTTTGCCGCGCAATCCGAGGTTGAGCCGGTCTCCCCGGCCTCGGCCGGCCCATGTACCCGATACCGTGTGACGTCCAGAGGGTACGAAATGCGACCACCATTCTTTATCCGCCTTGAATAAATTGTAGACAGACTGTTATGAATATGAGCAATTTAAAAAAAATGAGCTGAGCTTGAATTTTCAGTCACCAAGACAGTAGTTAGCTTTCAGTTGAATGGCCGGTAATTCACCAGGTACTCTCAGCGATGAGTCTCCGTTGTCGATCACAAGTGCATCTCGTCACCTTCCAGGCAAAGTATCACAAGCGCCATGCGACGTTTAAAAATTTCCGCTGCCATTTTATTTTTTTACAGAGAAATTGTTCGACGAAACTGTCCGAAAATTTCACTGAATTTTCTTTGTGCTGCCGATAAAATTTAGTGAAATTTCCAAACAGATTCAACCAACAATTTCTCAGTAAAGAAATAAAATGGCGGCGGAAATTTTTAAACGTCGCATTGCGCTTGTGATACTTTGCCTGGAAGGTGATGATCTGTTGAGCCAGGACAGGAATTTAAGATCCATTTACTGTTTTATATTCCATTGAAAGTGACAATTTTTTTTAATAGAATAGACTGCCCCATGGCATCAGAGGTGTCAATTTAAAGTCTTAATAAGTTGGAACAAAAGCTTACCTTCACAGAAGCGGCTTCCAAAGACTCAAGTTGCCAAAACCAGGTAAATAGTATTTTCAATATTTGATCATAATCAGTTAGTTTAAAGTTTTTCTTTTCATCATCATTTTCCAACAAGGATAAGTACAACTTCTTGAAATGTTTGATTTCCATGTAATCCCCAAGTAGCAAAGCTAGCAATGATAAAAAAGATTTGTCAGGTAAGCCTCCATAATCTGACAGAAATGAGTCAATCAGAAATAATTTGCAGGCACCTTGAACCTTTGCTTCAGGCTTGCAGGTGACAGAAAAGTTCAGAGATGTAAATGGTATGAACTTAGCGTCAGAGAAGTAATAGTCTGAATCTGAACTCAAAATAGGGCAGTTGAAATACCTTGCAACTGCGACTATGTCTGAATCTGCTTCATACCTGCTCTGGGCAAATTTGATTTTCATACTTAGCAAGACTTCTTTGAATGCTTCCATGATTAATAAGGGCAAAAATGGATCCGAGTTTTTCTCTTTGCGAAGGCGACTGATGTCTCGGGTACTATGTGATAACCTTGCTTGAATAGCATTTAATTTCCTCAGCTCATAACCTCCATCTAATATCACAAAAAGTTCAAGTTTTAGGTCCAGAAGTTTGGAGAAAAAACCACGCACGCATTGTGCAAAAGTATCATAATCTCCATTATATATAAAATTGGTTTGCGATGCTTGACGATATAAGACACTTGCAATGTTGTTTCCGTCCACAACCAACTTTGATGAATGAAGTTTGATGTCATTGAAGTATGACTTCTTTTTCTTCATAAAAGCACTAAAACCTTTAAAACCCATCTGTGTAGTGTAAGTTTCAATTCACATTGATCGAAGTGATTACTTCCTTGGAAAGTTACTTGACTTGATGGACTACCAGTCAACTAATTTCACCTAAATACATAGTGACAACTTTAAGGAGTAACTGCAGCGAATTTTAAGATGAATATATGATAAATTTTCGCTGCTAGAGAGACACTTTTATTGCTGCAAACACGCTTACAAATGCAAAAAAAGTTGCGTCAGTGATAACGTGAAAACAACTGGTCAAGAAAACGTAAATATAAACATAACCTCAAATATCTTGATGGATGTTGGTGTTTCGGCACATTTTATTTTGAAATTTTGGTGAATTTGATGAGACAACGAATTGTTTATCAAAGTGAGGTTATAAAATTTACACTATTATTGTGGCAAGTAGCAAGTAGCACTCTAGCACTTGAGAATTTAATTTCAGCTTAAAGTTTATGTATCACAAACTAAAATTTTATGAATGCTCTCCCCTATCCGTCATTATAGCACATTGTATTGCACTACTGAGTGAAAATATTTATCCATAATGGTGAGTCAAAGTGTCTCCGTTTTCTCAATTTTCTCCGTCCAAACTCAAGCCAGAGAAATTAACATCTCCTTTCGCTTCTTTCTCCATGGGTAACATGAAACTCGTTTTTCCTCCAGCCCACATATAAGATGGTTTACTTCAATACGGTCAGAGTTAACTGGACATTGAATTTAAACGCTTCACCGCAAGATGGTAGAAGATTCTCCTTCATGTTAAAACGCATTATTTTGGCCACAACAATTCGGAACAGCTTGTAACAGCACATTCTGTTGGATGCTCTCTACCACCTCCGTCACTCAAGACTCATTAGCTTTCAGCCAAGAGTTTGTCAGTTGTGCTTGGCACCGAATCTTCTTTTGACCGCTGACACTAACAGGGAGCTAACAGTATTAAGCCCGAAAGTCAAGTTTTTACATCCACTACTAATAGAGGTACTGCAAATTGAAAAACACAGCATATGACATCATCTATGGCATGCATACCATGATACCATCTACGCATACCACAATTTGAGAGGCTTGGGAGATAAGGGGTACAAGTGCAGTTTCTTAAAATTTGAGATCAGTGTTCCCGAGTGCTCCGTGTGCGAGATCCGTACGCTCTACCGCTCTCTGTGCTGCTATTGGCTGAGCATCATTCTGTGACGTCACGCGTACAGACTAAATAAGATAGGAAAGCGTTTTCCCATAAGGTTCTGGTCCGTACGCGGTCTGTGCCAGTATAGGGAATGACCGCGCGGTACGGATAAATCTGTACGCTTGGGATCACTGTTTGAGATATTAACGATTCCAAGTAAAACTAGTCTTTCAGCATATTCTGTGAAGAATTCGCTCCCAAATTCCAATTTCTAAACAGTTTGAACTTTCTTACCGCCATAAGGATCCATGTAATTTCGAAATTTCAAACACGCATTTCTCGAAATAGCAAAAGCTGAACTCATGTGCCTTGTCCTATAAGCCCCTCATTTCTTTTATCTTGGTTTCTTCTTTGTCTTAATTTGAGCAACCAGCTCATTTAAGCGTGTACCACCGATCGATTTTAGCAAGATGAAAGAAACCATGTTATGTGCTACCGCGGCAGATGACATCATAAGTTTTTTCATCTGGAATATCTCTGTCAACATTGGACGTAAAAATTTGAGGTTTAGACAGATCTCAATAGTAATTGCCATCCTGTAAGCTGAAACCATCATAACATGATTCTTCGATGAGCAAAACTGAGTCATTTCAGATTAAGGTGATTTGATGGTTGGCATTTTTTGTGTCAGAGCGACATGCGATATATCGCATCAATTCGTTCCATAATTTCAGCTACCAGTCATTTTTTCGAATTGTGAGTTTGCACTTCTGTTGTCATGACTTCATGAGACTAAAGAATTCATGTACCAAATTTGGCAATGAAATTCAACGTATTTAAGGCAGGGTTTTTTCAGAGGAAAAATATCGCATTCAAGTGCAGTTTCGATATCAGTATCGAATGGGATATTTTTCCTCTAAAAAAATCCTGCCTTTATTACGTTGAATTTCTTTGTCAAATTTGGTACATGAATTTTTTAGTCTCATGACAACAGAGGTGCAATCTCAAAATTAAAAAAAAATGACAAGTAGCTGAAATTATGGAACGAATTGAAGCGATATATCGCATGTCGCCCTGACGCAAAAAATGGCAACCGTCAAATCACCTCAACTCCTCAGTTCAGTTTAATTACAGTTTGTATCAATGTAACTAAATAGATTGAAACACATATTGAGGTGAATTTCCCTCGAAGAACAAATAATTTTTATTCCATTTGTTTGTTGACAGTCTTTTGATCAGGATGAAGAGGACCAATATGGACCAACTTATAATGTTGGATCTTTCTCCAAAGATTTTGGTTATTTTGACAATGATGAAGTTGGTACTGCTAGACCTGAGCAAAAGCCGAGAATTCTACTCATGGGACTGAGAAGGTTTAATTTTCCCTCATTTTTTTCAATTTCTTCTTTACTTAATTTAGAATCATTTAGTTCAGATGTATCTGTAAAGGGGATTAAGCCTAGACCCTGATCAGAGGTTAAGTCTATTGCGAGATAATGATCAGTGGTGTTCAAATCCAACAGACTCTATGCGCCTTAATATTCTTTGTCGACACCTAAATAAGTAAAATCCTAGCCCAAAGTTGGTGCCCTACTATTTAGGGAGAGTTAGCGGTGAAACCGCTGGAACTGGAGACAAACTTCTTTACTTGATACTAAAATCCATGAAAGTCCCATATAAAGGATTCAGTTAGATGTAGAAAAGCTAAAAAAATTGTCATTAGTCCCAAAAAACCTGATTCTAAAGTGCAAGAATACATCTGATACTAATCATTTATAATCTCACAAAAAAATCATTTTGGCTCCTAAAACAACTCTAATGGTCCCTAAATACTGGGGGCCCAACGGGGCTAGGTACTCTAATTTACTTTTTACTGCTGCCAAAAATTACTGTAGTTTTCACTTTTTTTTCTACCGCACCCACCAATTTCCAGGAAAATAGGATTTTCTAATTATAAGAGTTTTTTGGCACTCAAATAAAACATTTTTTGAAAAATTCTATTCTCAAAAAAGTTGATGGGTAAGGAGAAAGAATATAGTTGTAAGAGTACAGTTTTGGCTCCAATAGCAAAAATTACAAGGGAATAGCCCATTAGACACAGGTATAATAATTTCTCGATCTTTTTAGACGTAAAATAAACGGTTAATGTTAACGAGTTAATGGCGGGATTCTACCATTTGGTGGGAGTAGGTAAAAAACTGAGATCATTTTCAGACTTTTTCCGAAAAGTATGAATAAATAATTTCAAATCACCAGCTTTTTTCTTTTTGTCTAGACCTACGCGCAGAAGGAAGAGTACTGTGTTAAGCAGTAAATACTTAGGATGAATGACCTTAAATGTGTGTGTTTTTTTTGTTTTTTTAGGAGTGGCAAATCATCTATCCTCAAAGTTGTTTTTCAGAAAATGTCCCCCAATGAAACGCTTTTCCTGGAAAGCACGAATAAGATTGTCAAAGAAGATATCTCGAATTCCTCTTTTGTTCAGTTTCAAATCTGGGATTTTCCGGGGCAAATTAATTTTTTTGACCCGAGCCTAGATTTAGATAACATGTTTGGTGGATGTGGAGTCTTAGTATTCGTTATCGATGCCCAGGTAATCTAACATAATTTTTCTTCATCTAATTTGAATGTTGTTTTCCACTCATAAAAACATGAGTTCTGTATGAAAAGTGATGTCACAGAGGTAGAAATAATTTAAAAGTGACGCAATGCAACTGAAAATGAGTCTGCAATTCTGAAACTATCATAAATATTTATTTGGGACCTGTGAAGTCAATGCACATATTTTTAGCTTTTTCAAAGTTTTAGTCGTGTAAAAAAAGCTCAATATCTTATTTTAAGATTTTTGGCCTTAACTATATTAGATATTTAATAATCCTGCCAATGATCCTTTTAATATTTTGAGAGAAGCTTATGTAGTACTCGTTGCTTATAATGCTTATCGTGCTACTAAGATTAAATCTCAAACAGATTATAATGTTTTGTCTCAGGATGATCTGACTGAAGCATTAAACAAGCTACATATAACAGTCACAAAAGCTCACAAAATAAACCCGAACATCAAGTGTGAAGTTTTCATTCATAAAGTGGATGGCTTGACTGAGGACAACAAAATGGATGTCCAGAGGGACATCAATCAGCGTTCAAACGATGACCTACAAGATGCTGGTAATTTTCCATCATTTTCATATTTCATAGGGGCAAAACTCATCAAAATGACAGGAAAGACTACCAGAGATGGTGGAAAGTGTAGACAATATCTGCCTGTGGTAATAATATTAGCACTTGGAGAAATGCAATCTTTGGCTGTGTGAAAAATCAAAATTCTGATTTAGGCAGTATTGCTGTAGTCATTTTTATGTAACTTATGTGTGATTTTTCAAATGATCATAAGTATGCAGAAATTTTTTTTGGATCCTTATCTTTTAATCAAATGTTCAAGAAAGTGTCATAGAAGTATACCCTTCAAAAAAATGACAAAACTTGTTGGTGGATGGCCTTTCTTTGCTATTGAAAATTGGTGCTCACTGTTCTCTTTTCTAAGTTTTGAGAATAAAAATCAGTAATATTTTAGTGTTGTAAAGCTCTATTTTGATAGTTCAACTTTTCATCCGACAAAAATGGACGTGAAGTCTAATGGGGGAATTGAATGCAAAAAAATCTTACTCAATTACCATTGTCAGGTGATATTGTCACATTGACATCGGACATTGGCATTCAGATATTTCCACCAGCTTCTTGTTCATGAAGCTACAGCGTAATGTTGGTAAAAAAAACTCAAGTTTTTGTTCAACTTTTCATCCGATTGATGTGCTCTTGTGCCAGTATCACATGATTTGACTTTTCATCCTACAAAAGTGGAAGAAAAGTTGAACGAAAAATTTGACCGTATGAATGGGGTTTAAAAGCTTAGTGAGAAACACAGGTGTCATTCAGAATTTGAGGAATTCTCACTTTAAAATTCAGCAAGACCTGTAGAACGTAACTTGTAAGACAATAATTGCTGAAAGCATCTCCGATCAAACATCTAAGTTATGCAGTGCCTTCATTTAAACTTCCTGCTCAGAAACAAAACCATAATCTACTCGAATCAAATCGCAATTTCAACGTTTTCATGATTGTCTCCGCAGCATAGAAATATGACAACCTCAATATTGGATCTTTGGCTCTGCTTTCGCATGTTGTTTATATTTTGAACAGCACAGAGTGAGAAAGGAATATTGCTTATTAAGAAGCCTGCCGTAACCATTTTAGTGTACGATTTGATTCAAGTAAACTTTGGTTTTTCTTGTGAGCAGGAAATTTAAATTTTGTGTAACCAATGCTAATTAAAAACTTTAATATCTAGGTTGGGAATATACTTCAGTAACTTTCCTTTCGCAAATTGTGTTCTGTATGAGATTTTGAAGAGGGAACATATATATGAATGCTTAAATTCGTACCTGGTCCAGAGAAGTAATGAGAGATCATTATATGTGTCTATCAGAAATGAAGTGTGATGTCAAGTTATGTGAAGTGTGTGTGAGCGTAGTTTTGATACGTCTAACATATCTTTTGAAATATAACTTTCAGGAATAGACTCAATCCATTTAAGCTTCTACTTAACTTCAATTTATGACCATAGCATATTTGAAGCCTTCAGTAAAGTTGTGCAGAAATTAATACCTCAGTTACCAGCCTTAGAGAACCTTTTGAATATTTTAATTTCCGTAAGTAATTAATTTCGCATTTTGACAAATCATTTTACTTTTGGAGCAGATGTGTCTAATCAGCTCCGCGCATGTGTGTCTGTGCATATTTTTACTCAGCTCCAAATCATGGTGGAGCAGGAAACAAAGGCTTTGAATCTCAAAAAAAAAGTATAAGTGTAAGAAAAAAATGAATTAAGCCTGGACAATGTATTCGAACAATTTTTCATGGGTAAAAGTTGGTTAGATGAAATTTTAAGGGAAAAAAAGGAAATGATAAGCGACTGGTTGGCAAGTATTAGCAGTGATATGAAAAAAAATGCAAGATTATGGGTTATGTAGAAATGAATTAATTCACATGGTAGTGAAACATAACTACTAGATCTAGATCTGCCAATCACCAAACCAATTTTTCAAGTTGTGTAAGACTAATTTCTGAAATACTCTGTGAGCATAACTTTCCTGGGTCCAGTGAACCTGCTCAGAATACATGGCTGCATTATAAGAGTCTTTGACTCAATTTTTCTACTCTTATTTTATGCTAAAAAATCATTAGGGGAAAGGGAGGAGGAAATTTAATCAGATGTATTCATAGGAGAGGAGCCTGCCTAAATGCATTAAGGGAATTAAGAAAGAACCTGGTTGTTTTATAGATATATTTTATTTTGGAGGCTAGTTTAGAATAGATCTTATGATGAAAAGCTCCCATGAATGGAGAGCAAAGAAGTAAAAGGATACGACTCAACCTAGAGCAGATAGAGTTTTTCCTGAAGTTCTCATCCAGTAAGTAGAGTCGGAAATGCGGCATTGGCTCTGAACTGGTTTTCAATGGAGTCTTGAGCGAGTTATTTCCTCTCATATTTGTGCTTCCTGTGACCTCCAGTTTTTTCTATGCGTCTGTTTTTACATGTAGGTATGTCTTCTTTTGAAAGTTTCCAATGTTGATGGGTCTGTTTAAATATGAGCAATTCAGCCTCATCTTTCTAGAAAATTTGAGTTTAAATCCTTAAGTTCAGTATTTAATTGATCTTACTATCATTTTCTCTTTTCAGAACTCAGCTATAGAGAAGGCGTTTTTATTTGATGTAGTCTCAAAGATATATATTGCGACCGACTCCTCGCCGGTAGATATGCAAAGTTACCAACTTTGTTGTGATATGATAGATGTGGTAATTGACGTCTCAGGAATTTATGGGTTAGTTTTATTGTTATGCTTTTATTTCATTGCTTAGTTTTAAAAATCTTAGCTTTGATTAAATTGCAGCCTTCCCTCTTTGAAACAAGAAGACTGAAAGAATGAAGTTCTGAAGTTATTTTTTTGTCCCCGACCGAAACACCGAAGCTAACGGGTTTCAATTCGCCTTCTTCATGTTACTTTCAAGACTCTTTTAAATATCTTTGAAACTTATTGCTTTGTTCAAAGTAAGTAAATAACTTGTTTGGAAAGAAGAATTCGAAAAATAAAACCTTATTTACTTAAAAAAAATTGTGTTACCTTGTCAAGCGCTTGAAATTTACCGCTGAAATAATGTAATCTCTTTCCATTGTTCAATTAATTAAGTTTTTCCTCCTGGAAATTCGCCAATATTTTAATATTTTTTTTTTAATATGAGGAGACTTATTTATCTCCTCTATGCAGTCTCTTTCCCAATTCATGCTCCTTTGATTGCGCGAAACAAACTGATCAATCTTACACATAGAAGTCTCCGGTGCATCTCAAATAATTTGTCCCTTAGTGACCTCATATTTTCTATCGTTTTGGAATGCTCACATAAGCTCTATCTTCACATATGGCAACAAATAATAATTTGGTATCATACAGTTTCATTCTTGTGGAGGACTTTCTGATATTCCCATTAGAGACCATTGAAAGTTGACAAATTCCTTACAAAAAAGCATTGTTGGCTCTATCAAATTACCTTTTTTTCACTTTAAGAGACACTCTTATTTCCAATGATAGGTTCTTCAAAGTGAATAATTCTTTCGGTGAATTTTTGTTGTTGATTTCAGAGTTCAAGATGACTGTGATTCAACTGCCTTTGACAGTCAAAGTTTCAGCTTAATTAAGTTGAACAATAGCACCGTTTTGTACTTAAGAGAAGTGAGCACATGCTTAGCTTTAGTTTGCATCCTACGAGAAGACAACTTTGAAAAGCAAGGTAAATCATGATCTAATGGCGACCCTAATTCATTGATAAATCTCCTTTCTGTGCTGCAAGAAATGAAGCTAAGGAGTAGTGTTTTGCCTTCTCCCTAAAGTTTTAGGAGCCATCTTGGCGGGAAAGCCCAGTCTTTAGGAACCAATCACAATTTTTTAGGTGCCAAATTAATTTTTTGCATACGCATCATGGTGCGCATGAAATTGCAAGTTCGAAAAACTCGATGTGGCACATCAACTTTTTCAGGCGCCATGATGGCCTAGCTCCCCCAATTTTTAGGCACCGAAGCCGGATTTCCAAGCGTATTCAGCGCTTGAGGAAGGCAGAATACTGCTGAAGAGGAAAAGAAGACAACTTAAATGTCGGGAACCAAGTAGTTTTCTCTCTACTTGAAAGCACTCTTCCCCAGTAAACTAACATTCAAATCTGTCACAAATTTTTCTTTTGATCGTTTCAAAAGGAGTTGCAATGGACTACTAGACAAAGTGCGAGTTTAAGCATTTTGATATATGTATTCTTTCATCAAAATTTCACGTAGAGCACCATTTGTAGAACAAAAATTACTGAAAGTAACTCGTATCAAAAATATTAACATTTTTCAATGCATAAACTCAAACCTCCCCCTCCCAGAAAACCATTATCTACTTAAGTCAAATTGCATACTAAACGTTACTGTGACAGTCTTTGCAGTATGAAAATATGATGACCTCAATTACAGCGCTTTGGCTCGGCGATTGCATGTTGTTTTCAAGAAAGATAAGAACTCGCTTACTTAACCCTAGTCTGCCTGAGTGGGGTCAGATTGACCCCACAGGAGTTTCAACTCTTTGCCATTTCTCGTGGTGTGCACGAAATTTTTTGTCCTTCACAAATAGCTCTACAAAAACATCTAGGACACGATTTTGACAGGGAAAAAAAAAAAAAAATGTGCATGAGAGATCAAAAAATTCATGAGTACCCCCAGAAAGCCTGTGCGGGTCAGACATCCTTATAACATTTATTTTACCATTTAGCATCACAAAAGCTTACTTTGAAGGTGTATTCATTTTTCTCTTTTTAATTTTTTTCAGAAACTTATAAAACAAGCAAAATTTTTCAGATTTTTTTCGTTTTCAGTATTTAGTAGCCCTTTGCTTTTTTTTTCTCATGCTGAGAACAACATGGCAACATGTGTATGATAAAATGGTTGCATACCCTGCGCCGTGTTTTTTCAAACTTAGATATGCTTTATGGTTAAGGCCTGTAAGGTTATAACACTGATATTAACAAAAACATGAACTAATTGATTTTCAGCTGGGTCAAATTGACCCCGCTCAGGCTTTCTCGTTGGTTCAGAGGCTCAGGCAGACTAGGGTTAATACTTTACTCTCGGTCTGGGAATTTTGGAGTGGTCGACAACCACCAGGAAACGCACTTAAAGATGTGTTCTCACCACAATTAATTGGAGGCCTTTTGATGTATTTAAAAATTTAGGAGGAGATATTCAATTGTTGTTATCAATTGGTGTTTGCATCATTCTAATAATTTTCGTTTGGTTTTTTTCAGGTGTGATCGACTATAACTTTTTATGTTTCCGCAAAGCAATACAACAAGTCTTTGAACTTAGGAATAAGTCCCTTGCATCAGGTAGCCCCACAGATGATGCTCCACCTGTCACTAATTCTGATTCTCAACTCAATTGAGTTCTCTGTAGCGGAATTGAGTTTTCAAATCTCGCCCCAAAGATTTTATTTGTGTGCTATTTACAGCTCAGTCTTGCTTGTTAGGAATGTGCCAAAGACTTATACCATAGTGGAAGGCGAGACTTAAAAATTTGCTTTATTTCATGAGCTTTTCGTGCACTGTTCAGTGAGGCAGCTCGGAATTTTCACTTAAAGCAATTTTGGATGCAAGTTTTTTGTTTTATCAGTTATAAAATTTTGTAAACTTTTGAATGTCATCTTTCATCTCTGGTTAGGATAGTAAAAAGGAAAGGAAAGAATGAAAATCAAGCTGGGCCTTAGAAATTATTTTTTATAGGATAGTAAAAAGGAAAGGAAAGAATGAAAATCAAGCTGGGCCTTAGAAATTATTTTTTATAAATTCTGGTTGAATACATGTAGCAGTACTTTGTATGTATTTTTGTCAGATAAAGAGTGGCCGTAGCACAAACCGAGAGGTAGAGTAGTAGCTGTCGTTCAAAAATTCTGTCGCCTCAACAAATGTGTCCATCAAGTTCCATGTGAAAAATATTTTCTGCACGTCCTATAGTGAATAATGATTGTGCCCGGTGTATTTGCCATATTGTAAATATGTAGTTATGAACGTGTACAAAGAATGAACTTTCCATTGTTACAACTTACAAGAGGGCTTATATTTTTCTGTACATAAATAATAAATCTAATTTTTATTATTTTTGCATCCTTAATCAACAGGTATTTTTCTGAAATAATTGGAAAAATTTGGTTTTTCCTGTTTGCATACATGCAAACCAGCTTTGGCATCTTAGCATTAGCAAAAATCAGCCATTTGCGTAAAATTACATTTTTCTCAACACTAGATCTATTTTATTGTCAATATGAATTAGTCTCTGGCAGTATCACTCAAGGTTCATTTTTCAAGAAAAACGTCATGTTGAGGAGGTTCCCTTATTAACTGGTTTTATGGGCAAACAAATTTGGTCGGTGTGCACAGAACTGAAATCACCTTTAAAATTTTCGACCTTTCTTGGAGACCATAAATAAATATGAAGAAATTGTTCAAGAAATTTACTTGTACTGAGTACATAGTTTTTATATCGTTTCTGGATAGTATTGAGTTGGAAAACTTGGATTTTTGCACTTTCCAGCACGAAGAGTAACAGGCTGGCTAAACAGTTGGAGGGTATAAAACCGCCTTTTTTATAGATTCTTTCTCGTACATCATTGAGAGTCAATTAAGTTGCTTTTTCAGTAAGAGGCATCAGGCTCAGTCTAGATGGTCGATCTTTTGAGAAACTTATTTGCCAAATAGGATTCATCTCGGCTGAAAGTAGTTTTTAAAAAAACTCTGTAGGAGTCTTGAGTAGAAGATGCCATCAGTTGTTGCTGAGGTTATGCATGAAGCTCGGTCCAAATAGTCAAATTTTTTGTTGTGGCTCTTGGGTAGAAAATGCCCGCCTCTGATTTTCAAATCTTTATTTGATCCTGAGTATTTCATTTTCCCTCCAGTTAGGACAGGTTCCATCCAAGGCTAATATTTGTAGATTCATTTTTTAAGATTTTGCTTCAGTATTTACGGTCACGAACAAAACCTATCCTAACTGGAGGGGAAGTGCAACACGTAGGGTTGAATATCAGAAGTGGGCATTTTCTACAGAAGAGCCACAATGAACAGTTCGACTGGGTGGATTCTGTCTATCACACTATCTTAGTGACACCTGGTGATGTTTTGAGTTTCTACTCTAGATATGCCATAACACTTAGATTGTCCTAGGGGTAAACTGTGCTTTTGATGGAAACTCAAAAAAAAATAATTGTAACAGCCAACTAAAAAAAAAAAATCAGTTCAAATATATTTACAGTTGATTCATTTACACTTATACCACTATGTACAAAAAATTGATGTAAGTAAAAGAGCAAGGGAAAACATTGATTTACCTGACTGAGAGACAGTTCAAAAGCAAGCTTTATGATGCTATCATTATTTAATTCAGAGATAAATGGTAAATACAGTTTTGACTCCACACCCTATTGGGTTTTCAGCTTTGTTCTCCTGGATCAAGAAATATTATCTATAGAGGAAGGCTAAAACACAATCTATAACTTTTCATGGCGAGCTACTTAAAAGAATGGAGTAAATTAAAAGTCAGAACTACTTACCTACCTAAGTTTAAGATCAAAATTGAAAAATTAGTATTTGAAGTTTCCATTTTATTTTATTTATTTACTTTTTCTTCGCACATTTCTGAATCTTTCTGCTCGCAAAAGGGCCTCTTGCTGATCATTAGTGAGCTTCAAAAAATTTACAGTGCAAAAAACTTTGTGACCCTACCAAAAACTGTTGAGCACTCTTGGGTGAAAGGAGGCAGGGTGGTTTTGTAATGCAAGAGATAAACCAAAACATCGGAGCACAGACAACAAATTCTGAACAAATTAAAGCTGAAAACAAGGTGAATACAATGACATCTCTGATCCTTCATGTCCCTCGCTTGTATTTTTCTGCCTGGACGTAATCAGTCATTCCTTTGCCACTGACTCCGCAGGTTCCTATTCCAACTCGGCCTTTCACATTGTCTGGTGAGGCAAAAATGCTCTTTTTCATTATTCCTTTTTTCGAAGCCTAAAAATAAAACAATTAAAACTATAATTAGTTTATGTGCTATATGCAGAGCCTAAAAATATATCAAGGCCATCTCCATGTTTTTGCTTCTTACCTAAATTTTGGTGAACCTTAAAAATATTTGAGACACACTAAGGTACCAAAAAGATAGTCTCCAATGCCAAATTACTATACATTTTGACAAGTAGTTGAAAAATATGTACACAGAAAATTTAAGTCGATCGAATGTGTTAGACAAATACATAAACTTTTCATAAGTTCGACTTTATTTCACTTCGGGGATCTTAAAATGCCTAAAATGACGCAACTACTTACGACTCTCATCGACATTTTTACTTTTTTGATAACAAATATTACTCTACTTCTAGAGAATGAGAAAGTCTATACATGATAGACTAAATGAATCGGCACAAGCGAAAAAGTCCGATGTCCATTTATTTGGATTTTGACATTTTGGGCTCAACGTCATCTTCGAGGGTAGGCGCATCTGTGTGTAGATGGATTTGACCTGTTTCTGGGGTTTCTCCCGGCCCAGGCAAGGCCCTGCTAGGTTTTTTGTCTTAGAGTTCAAATTTTATTTTCTTTAACATTGAAACACCCTACTTTATAAAATTACAATCAATTTTATGCATTCTAGGCAGTCCTGAATACATTTCTTGAGGGGTGATCTCAAATCATGCAAGACGTTCAATGTCCATTATTTTTCTTTTTCCGCTGTCACATAACTTTCATTGGAACTTAGAAGAAGGGTGGAATTTTTTTTTTGTGTCAATAGGAGCCTGACATTATGTTTTACTCTACTTTCAAGGTTTTTTGAGGGATCAAAAATAGTTATTTTGGAGCAGATTGTTGCGACTCATGCAAAAACATCTGATGTCCAGAGCCCTTTTTTTAAAATTACTGAGCACTGGGTAAAAATTGAGAAGGAAAACAGTAGTAACCCTTTTCTACAACCCTGTACTAAGATACACATACTTCGATTTTCTTCAAAACACCGATTCCAAGGCCCCCACAGTATTTTGCAGTTTATCAAAAGTTGGTTTTTTGGACATCGGACGTTTTTGCATGTGCCAATTCAAGTAATACCCAGCCATACTAATATATTCGAAATACCTCAGAGAAAATAGAATGAGTGAAGTTATACAGTGAAACCTCGGTAAGTCGGTTCCCGGATAAGCTGGTAACCCGCTTTAGTCGGTAGAATCGCCCGGTTTATCACCCATATAACACAATGCTAAATAAGTCTCGGTATCTCGGTTTGGTCAGATTCTGAACCCGCTTAACTCGGTGAAATTTTTCCATCTGGACCTGTTTTTCTTCGATCGTCACCCGTGATCAAGCGTAGGTAGTGTTTCCGTGCGCGGTGCGGGTCGGGTCAAGTTACGCCACGAAGGGTGAGCGAATCTCCGAGAAAGCGCAGCGCAGTGCGAGAAACGACATCGGAAATAGAGAGATAAGGAATCAAAAACACTCGATAACGACACGAAAGATGAGAACAGTAGAGAATAGGATATCTGATATCGCGTGTGAAAACACGCATGCATAATTAAGCAATTTCACGCATCGATGAGTTGACAGGTCCAGTCGGCACCGGCCCCTCTCCCCCTACCATCTTGCATTGCCCTTCCCCGCTCCCCCCGGGAATCTTCCGCAGAGTTTTTCGGGGATTTTAGTGAGTATTGATACGTTGCATTTTCAGTTCAACGACCCGCCATAGCGGGTGGCCGCGGCGCATCACCGCGCGGCATGCTGCGTGGGGTGCGCGGGGGGTGATACGCAATGGGGTACCGCGGCACCCCAACATACGATTAACCCGATGACTTCATGATGCCCTGACACTTTCAACACGCAATTTCAAGTGCATTTAGTACCATTCTCTTCGATCAAATGGCTCTCCAAAACACTCCTATGAGTCACTCTAAACGCACGTTTGCGTTTGTCCAATTTAGGGCGCGAAATTTGAAAAAGCGCGGCAGGAAAAGTGGCAGTCCGCTTAAGTCGGTAACCCGCTTAACTCGGTAAATTTCCTCGGTCCCGATGGAAACCGAGTTACCGAGGTTTCACTGTACTTACTTTGGAACTGAATGAAAGCCATTTATTTTTTTCTTGCTCTCTTTCCTCTTCGATTTGCTTGGACCTTTGTAGTTTCTTCTGCTTTTTCTTTTTCTGGTACTCCCGTATTTTCGTCACAGGCTGTTTTCTGAAAGCAAGAAAATTTAGCCTGAGTTAAAACGTCATGAAAATTAAATCTTTAATGACCTGCGACTTTTCATATTAGATTAAGATGAGATTAAAATGATTCTGTTGGGATTTTGTTTTAAACCACCTCAGTGCCGAGAATAGCGGAAGAATCAGGCATGACGTGGCAACAGGAAGGTTCCAGACCTCTCATCGGCTATTGTTGTTTGGGTGAAGAATAGTGGCATGTGGTTTCAAATAGCTCTAAAAGTGGTGTTCTTAAATGATTTGGCCATTACTTGTGAACAAACTACCGGTGGAGATTTCATAATCAGTATAGTATGGAGAATTACAAACCATTTTTAGATGAAAAAAAGGAACAATAGTTTTTAATATTTCTCTGAACGTGAGATAAAATGTAGTCTTCAATCCGACTGTGTCAGATTTTCCAAACTTTTAGCCATGGTAAGTATGCAACATGAATTATTTTTATACAGCTTACTTAATATGGGGGCTCCTTCAGCAAACAGCATGTCAACATCTTGATTTTTAAAAAAGTTATGAGGTAATGTTTGGTACCAGTTTTTTCAACTTTAAACCCCCGCATCCCTTGCCACATATTTTGGAGGGCTGAAATTTTGGGAGAAGATGCCCCCGTAGTATTCTCTTTTAATTCACCTGAAATTTAAAAAATCCAGAGGGGATTTTACATCAACTTCTTTACACTTGCTTTGGGAAAAGGAGAAGATATCTTCCTCGTCTTCAAGAAAAACTTAAATTTTACAAGGGCAAACCATTGGATGTCCAGAAAGGGCTCATATTTAATTTTGGGATGTTACAACTCTTAGAATGTCCGACAGGGAAACATTGGGTGAAGGAAAATTCCTTCATATGATATATTTTTGGGATTGTAAAATTTGAAAATTTAAAAGGACCTTTGGGGAGGCTCAATTTTTTAGACCGGTAAAAAAAAAACAACACTCACTTAAAGGAACTGGAACTTTCTTGAGCTTTTGCTGATTCTTTGATGAATTCTATTGTTGTAACAACTGCACTTTTCCCATAACTATCGAAAATGACAGAAACCTCTTCCCCTTCGATAGACTCAATAACTGCTTCATAATATCTGGAAAAAATCAAACAAATTTCAAACAATTCCAAGATGGGAAGAATAGAAAAAACAGATGAAAGTGATTCAGACACAATCATGGCAGTGGAATCATGTGTTTGATCGGCACCTTTGAGAGAATGAGCACGCTTAAACTCATGTTTACGATGAAATAAACAGAAAACCCTCTCAGTCTCCAAAGCAGCTAGCAACGTTGTTAATTTTCTAGCAGATTTCATTATCATGAACAGAAATCAACATTTCAGAATATTTTGAATGATTTTCTTTCTTTTACTATTCCTAAATTTCTCATACACACTAAATCGGCGTTATTCATTGGTATGGTCCTGAGGCCTCTATTGTCATTTGTTGATACCGCACAGACATGTTTACCGTTATTTTTTGGCACCAGTTTGATTGAAAAGGAAAAAGAAAGTTACCAACTGCCACAAATGTGACCGTGTTTAGGAGGGGAGAATTAAAAGGAGAGGCCAAATTTTCCAAGAGAACGAAAAAATTTAATTCAGGTCAAAATTGTCGATTTGGCATTTTTGATGAAAATCACTTAACAAAGTTATGAGCATATGAAATGAGCTAGGTCAGACAGGCATCAGCATGTTAGTTCTATCTTTGGCTGCATTTTTTTCGAAATCGCGATATTTCGACTTCAATTTCTGAAATGCTCTGGAGAAATTAAGTTTTGGGCGTTCTTTCCAGGAAACAGTGCAGAATTAACTCCTCTAGGCAATAGTATACTTATCTCTAATTTGGTCTCTTTTACTTTTGAGTCTCCATTTCCTATGCCTGGTCACAAATTATTACGAAAATTACATTCAGTCAGTTATTTACTGTTAAGCTGTTATGCAGAGACAAGAGAAAGGATGCTTACTGGCCATCTTCAACCCATAGGGCTTGGCACTTGTCGCCAGGTTTCCAGTCCTGTCGGGATTTGGTTGCTGCTGCAAGTGCTTCCACATCTTCAACATCAACGTCTGAAGCTGATAATGCTGTGGTAGAAGAGAAAAAGTGATGAAAAAAATTGCAGGACTTGAATTAAAAGCTTAAGATTTTTTATTTTATTTATTTATTTTATTTTTATTTTAAAATTCTTGTACGTGAAAGCTGCAATTACAGCCATAATACAGGTCAATAACAAATTTAAATTACAATAACAACAATTTAGCATGAAGCATAATCTCTCAGAATCAGCTCATCAATACTATAAAACGCTTCTTGATAGATAGATGAGCAAAACAAATGAAATTTTCCTCATAGGTATCATATATTGACTGTGAAACTGCAAAAATGCGCAACTCCATTGCATTGTTTCATAACCTCCACTCGTATTTCATTTTTTAAAAGAAGATCAAACCTTCATCACGGCTTGAAATTTTCACAGTATCATTATATTACACAGAGAAGAATGAAAATACTGATTGATCAAAACTGATTCTGTGGAGTAGATAGACATTTCAAAAACTCTTAGATAGATTTAAAACAGTGAAAATTTTTGATCTTCTAGTGTTCAATTTTGTACAGCTATAAGTGCGATTACCTTCTCAAAATATAGATCAACACTTTAAGCAAAGGATCTAAGTAAGTACAGTCTAAATGAAAAATATTAAGGAATTCGAGAAATCTTGGGGGTGTTTTAAATTCTAGCCACATAAAAACTTACATTGGCCAGTCTTTGCAGAAACTTCTTCCAAAAGCTGAGCTTTAATCAATTCAGTGGTCAAATTGATAACTTCTTCCAAATCTAGTTTTAATTTGTTCAATTCTTCATCATCGGGAGAGGTGGTTAAGGCAGCAGTCACCTGAAAAAAAATTGGGTTTGTAGTTTTTAATCATTTTTTCTAGAAGTCAAACAGACTTCTGGATCAGCATTCTACTTAAAGATGATCTGTCCCAGATTCTTGGCGTTGTCCAACTGGCACACAATGAATCGCATTAATCAAGTAAAAAATCTTGGCATACTACTTTGTAGCCAAAAAATAGGCTGTTAGCTCCTGTGCATAAGTCTAAACCAAAGACATTGAATCACATTAACCGTGCGTCCGGCTTGGTTTCGTACGGGAGAAGCGAGACATGTTTCTCGGAGCCCCATGATGGGCGGGCAAGGAAGGGGAGAGAGCTTGTGTCCCAAGCTGTCAAAGAGACTGCAGAGAGGCAATGGAGAAATCATTTGCGCGCCCGGTTTTTCCAGAATATCTCGTTTTGAGTCCATTTTCAGACAAAATTCCTAAGAAGAAAAGTTTTAGAACATATAATTTTACAACCGAACAGCAATGTTTCAGTTTTCCAAACTAATTATTGACCGAGAAAAAAAGCCTCACAATCCGACAAAAATTCACTGGAGCAGCTACTGCGCATGTGCAGATGTATGCAATGGGGACACACGAACTCACTGATGCAATCCATGCTAGGTCCGCTGAGCCATGCAAATTTATAAAATTTGTCACATCTTTCGTAACACAGGATGCACGGTCTATGTGATTCAATGTTTCTGGTCTAAAGAATCGTTCTCAACCAAAAAATTTCAACTCTCGGAGAAACAAAAACAGGACTTGCCTGCGAAAAGAATGTTGCGTTCGATACAGCACTCATTCTCTGTATTAAATAAACATTTTTTTCGACTAAATCCTACTCTCATTTTTTCAAAGGTTGAACTCTTTTTGTTGCAAATGATTTTCATTCATGCACTTCCTTTATTGTCGTTTTTTGGCTCAAAAGATAAAATCTGCCCAGATTTCTAACTTCATTGATGCAATTACTAGCATGTGTGTTCGACCTTGCCAAAAACGTAGAGTGCATCATTTCAGACAAAACCTAAGTAAGTACGTCAAGAGCTAGGGTAAGAGAACAGTGCTACCTAGTTGCTTAAACCCACCATACTCCTTTCCGCATGGTGACTCATTCAGTCTCAGATGACGGTCTGCAGGTTGTTCCTATCATTCCAGATAATAAACCACTGTAGACTGCATTTGTGTGCGTGGGTCATCACCAATTTCTGCGCACTAGCCACAGGAGTTAGAGACAAGAAAGTTTCAAACAGGGATCTGAGCACAGCACCAGAACTGCAGCAACTCTGATGAAGGCTTTGGGTATGCTGTCTACGACAGTTTAGCAACATCAATGCTTAGAGAAGGAAAACATATGTACCGATGATCGTCAGGGAGAATCTTGACGATGGCAGCTACACGCCCTTACAGTTCGGAACTAACCTCAAAAGTAAGAGGAGTTCTTGAGGGATATAAGTGAATCAAATACCTATTTCAGCGGAGGCGAGCTCGGATTGACAGTACGAAAGGAATCGATGTCAGTTATTTGTCAATAAAATTAGGAATTAGTACCTGTTGAAGTTGAAGTTTGTAACTTTGCAGGTTAGCTTGTAAATCTTCAGCCATGATTTTGAGGACTGATGCTCAAGTAAGCTTCGTCCCTGATTAAAAAATTAGGTGATTGTCACTAAGAGTATGAATTCTGCACTAAATAATAGTGACCATTAACACAAGGAAGTTGAAAAAAATCATAATCTAGCCAATGCCAATTCTATCTAGCAATAATAAATGATAAACTTTAACACAGAGATAAGGAATTAAAGAGGGGGATTCAGACGGAGAATTGTGACGCGGTCATGAGATAAGTAGGCCAAGATGCGCCGTGATCTGCTACAATTTTAAGCTCATGCAGTTTCATAAAGTTGCATATCAAGTTGGGGGCTGGGCACTTTGACGCAACGTTTCACAAAAGAGCTCCATAGAGAGACTATGAGAGACCATCAACCCATCAAGTTATTATGGTTATTATTGTTTACATCCCCATAAAGAAAATTCCAAATTCTTATTTGGGGAAGTCCTGTGGAAGAATTAGATTGAATTGAAAGTGTTTTTTCTTCAATAATTGATAGTGTTTCAGCAGAGAAGTAGTCCGTTCGTGATTACAGATTAGATTAATAGATTCATGAAATTCTGCACCAGTTGTTAAAATGCATTTTAAAACATTCTTTTGAGGTCCTGAGTGTGCTCTGCTTGGAGATTAATATCCTGCCATTGTGTGATGTTGACACTCTTCGTTCATATTTTAAATATTCGTTTGCATTCGTAATTTAATTCGTATCTATAGTGCATACAGATTGCAGCCTCTCATCTTTTCTTTCTCGAAACCTAGCTGTTCGTTCAATCATCTCCGCACGCTTATGATACTCAACCTACTTCAGTGACATAAACTTTAAAATCATGGCATATGCTTATCCCAATCACATAGGTGATATTGTTCATCTCAATGTTGGCGGAACCAGGTAATGGACGATTTTCTTGCGCACTGATATCGTTGCAGGTGTATCATGTCGCTATCGTTGAACATGACCTTGCCTACAAGGATCAGGCTTCAAATCCTTCTAAGTTACAGCAAATCAAGAATCAAAATTTGAACACCGTCAAATATCCAAATAACGCCTGTATGTATGAGAATAATATTGATTTAAGGATGAGATACATGCTTGGGTTGCCATTTTCCGCATTCCTCCAAGCATACCAAAGGATTAAATTATTATTTTAGGGGCTTTTCCTCACCATCGACATATCTGGTATGGCTTGAGCTTTTCAGGAAAAAAATTTCAGTCGCAGGAACCCTATATAATGATGGGACTGCGGAAATAAGGGCATGAATTTTTATGCTCCGCAGGGTAGAATTTCGGAATCTGATTCCACTTTGTCTTCAGGGTAAGGTAAGGCTTTAAGAGTCTCACCGCTGAGAAGTTTTGCAGTCATACTGATCTAGAATTTCTTTCCCCTAATCACAGTAGATTCAAACTTTACCTTTTACCCTGTGATTTGTGCTGACGCGAGAGGGTTAGAGTCTATGCCAAATAAGTTCATGCACTTTTAGACTGCGACGGAAGAGCTGGCATCCTGCATCTTGTGAAAGTGACATCAGACAATCTTCTGTTGCAGTTCAGAAGTGCGTAAACTTCTTTGGTGTGGACTTTACTATTGTTTTTTGCGACCGAAATCGGCAATGTTCGACCAATTTTTTAACAGACTGACTCCAGTTTCTTATTCTCCAAACTCGAGCCAACTCAATAAGGTTTTAAGTGGCAAAAAGCTGCCCTATGCAACCAATTTGCCAACACGATGATTATGCCATTTACTCACCCCCTGATCAGGAAGGGTTGTCATTGTTTTTCGTGGCAGGAGCACGAATGATAATGATACTTAATGATGCCTGCATCAATCAATATTTCAATCAGTACCTACAGTCCATTCATATTCTCATCATTTTCTACAGGGTGAAATCAATGATATGTCAAATGATGTCGTCTCTCCTGGATACCGAGGTTTAATAGGAGTAATTCTGTGCCACATCGTATCAAATCAGTCATTTTGTTTCATAGGCTGTTACTTATTTCTCTCAGTTTACTCAGATCCGCATTTTGTTCTAGGTTTTCAACCTCCAGGCAGACTTTGATGCTTGTTCCTGATTCTTTTTTCACCGCATTATTGAGTGGAAGAATCTCCAGCTTGAAAGATGAGACAGGTGCCATCTTTATTGATCGAGATCCGAAGACTTTCGCTATAATTTTGAATTACCTCAGAACTCGAGATATTGATCTCAAGAACACAGATATTAGAACTCTTCGCTTAGAGGCAGAATACTATGGAATTGCTCCACTTGTGAAGAGATTAGTGTTATGTGAAGATTTAACCCAGTCATCCTGCGGTGATGTCCTCTTTTATGGCTATTTGCCTCCCCCAAGTAAGTTCACCTTTGCAGCTACATAATCTTTTGATAAATATAAGTAGGTACCTACTTAACAGTGCTCAGTCTTCCGTAAAATTTCCTACAGTTTGAAATTTGTACTGTATATTTTGGAGAAAAAGGAATCAAAATACCTTTTGGCTCTTTAAAATTCATTGAAAAGTATTAGTTCCCAAAGAGGTTGCTCCATCTGCCGTATGAACTTGATCCCCAAAGAAAACTCCCTATTTTTTGGTATTGAAAGGCTAAGGTAAGGAAGATTTCTGGGAAGCCCAAACAGGGTTGAATTTTTTATCTTGCATAAAAACAGTTGTTTACTCATAACTTTTGAACAGTTTAAGACAATGTGCTAAACATTTCTTTTTTAAATTATTAAAAGAACTTTTTGATCCATAATTTTTTAAAGTGTTTGGAGGTGGGTTAAAGTTAAATGGTAGGTTTGCTTCAGCAGAGCACCACTCTTGAGTACGGGAGTCCTCTTTATCTTGATGCCCATCCCGCTCCTATAATATTCTGCAACATAAACCAAGGAAGACTACTTTTAGTGATTTTTTGAACTAATATGTACACGAAGCATGTGTCCTAATCTGGTATAATTAAGATCAATATTTTGGTGGAAACACTTTAAAAGTGGGAAGCTTTTAACCCATCCCTTAAATTTTTTAATTTGTTTTTTTAGAGTATTTTTCAAATATTTGCACCTTCAAGCTAGAATTGGACTGCATTTTGCAATTTGGAACTATAAAGTCTGGCTCATCTGAAAAAAAACACTTATGTGTACAGGGAAACTAATGGCACATACGTTGTTTTTAAACCGGGCCAGAATTTATTGTTCCAAATTGCAAAATGCAGTCCAATTGATTAAAGTTATCGACTTTCAACTTCGAGACGTCTGCGCACAGGAATCTTCGAGTTAACGTTGCATGCTGTTTGCCTGTGCCTTGTCATATTGTACAAATTGACCAAGCTTCACGTACTGTTAATGTAGATGTTCAGTCTCATTTTTACATCTGACCTCTTATTGCAGACATACCCGTTCAAGATTCAGGTGGACCAGCGAGTAAGGTGGAGGAGCCGAGCACGTCAACTCGGGGTGATCAGATCACTACTCCATGTGTTCATCCAAATCCACCTCCGAACTCTCCCTCAGCCTCACCGATACCACATACACATGGAGCATACCAAAGATGTCACTCGAGGAATTCCTCTCTAGATATGCGTGTTTCAACCAATTTCCCTCGAAGTTCAAGCGACACGCGAAGAAATGGCACCAACAATGGTCATTCTAGAACAGCTTCCTTGGATCTTCGTCATACAAGAAATTCCTCAGCTGATCTGAATAAATATATTCGAAATGATATTGGTCTCGTATTTGGTTGCTCTCAAGGTGAGTGTAGCTCTATTTGTTTTTGTGTAGTGAAGAGGAGAAATATATATTCAAATTGCATGCCCTGCTCTCCAACAATCTACAATTTTTAGAAGTAAATTTAGTAGTTATAAGAATTCTCAAAATATCTTGCAACTGTTATCTCTCATCGGAGGTCCCAACGTATCCTCTACATTATTAGTGCAATTTCGTTTAAGATTGTATCATCTATTTGCATTGTTCTCATTCCAAAAGATTTCAATGAGAGTTGGATATTTTAGAAAAATTTGCCTTGGATTAAAAAAAATCTGTAGTACATTACTTCTTAGACAATAAATTAATGATACAACAATGATCAAGTGAATTGACATCAAACAACAAGTAAATCTTTGTGAAAAATTTCATGACAGTGTTCCAAAAAGCATTTTTAAGATGAGAAGCTAATCAAAATTCCACCAACCAAAAGCCTACAGTCTAGGCAATATATAAAATTAATGAATTAATTTTATGAAAAAGGTTTGAAGAGTAAATAAGAATTTAATTACTCAATTAAACATAAAATAAACAATGTAAGCAGCAAGGCAATGCCTAAAGTTGAGTTTAGTCAATCAAAAAACACTGTTTCCCCCGCCTGGTTTTGTCATCAGAACTGATCAAAAATATCGTTTCAAACTGATCCCATTTTTGGCATTTTTGAAACGGTGCTTCCTTGCCACTTAGGGTGCCAAAATCGAGGGAAATTCCCTGGCGTTGAGTTCACTTAAACTTTCAGGAGTTTAATGAAAAATAATGGGTGCTATTGACCCATCCTTTGTTACTAGTCCCAAGTAAAGAGATGGATGGGATTTCAACCTTAGGAGTTTTTAAAAATGAACTGATCATAAATAAAACTATTAACCTAATACCTTTTAGGGTTGGCATGGCTGAGAGTTGTGATGAACTGTGTATTTTGTGGATTTAGTGTTTAAAGTCCTATCCCAGAGATGAAAAATGTTGAATTTTAACTTTTGTAAAGTTTCTTAAAATATTGAAAAGAAGCTTCAATGCATTTAAATTATCTTTATTTTATCCACATGGAAATTTATTTGTAGCAGTCATAATTTTTTTCTTTCTTTCTTTTTAGGTTCAAACTGGACAGAAGCAAACAAAGTGCAAATCATCAAAGCCCACCATCATTGGATTGCAATTGCCTATGCTCACTTCATTGTTTGCTACAAGTATACTTTCACTTTTGTTGTTTCTTAATATTATTTTTGTTTTTTATTGCTTTGCCTGGATATTATTCTTCAATGGAGTGTAATATCAACAGCAACTAGTTTTCTCTCTTGGTTGCTTTGTGAGCCCATGAAGAAGCCATTCAACTCATAGCCCTTAAGCGATTCAGCAGTCAAGCACTGAAAGCACCAACCTCGAAATTAATTTAGTGGCTAATTTGATATAAGTAGACTTCGGTTTTTTTTTTTTTTTGGCGAGTGAAAAGCTGAAATGGACCAGAGCTGAAAATTATGATCTCTCATTCATGTGTTGCATTGGGGAATTTTTTATGTGTCCATTGTGTCCTGAGTGAAATTGTATGAGGTCACATAATTTACCCAAACGGTAAATGACAAATTTCTAACTTTAGCACACTGAGCAAATAGTTAAAAATCTTTAAAACTTGTAGTGACTTTAGACTATTATCAGAATGTTCTGTTAAAATGTCAAGATGATATCCCTAAGGTACCTCAAAAAATCAATTAGAGTAAGTTGGCACCTCTCCTAAATTTTCACAATCATTTAACATCTTAAGGGAGGAAAAGTCTAATTTTTGAAATCAAGTTTAGCATGTGAGCTTTATTCTGAGTATACAAACTACTAAAGAATGGATAAAGCAAATTAATTGCCTGATTAACTGCTGAGTATCAGTAGTCAGTGCTCATTTTTTAAGAGCAAAATGGAGTCTCTAGATAGGTTCTTTAGCTACCGGTGAGATAGTCTGTCTACTTTTTCTACTTTTTTACCTGTGCAAACCAGGATTCTCTTCTTTTACAAATTATATGACTGTTAACTTAATTTATATTTCATTTTTAGACTCAAAGATCATACGGGATGGCAACACGTTTTTACCTCCAGTTATATAGAAAGCTATATTGAACGGTTAGCAATTAATGCCAAAATAGGGCAGCCCGGTGTTGGTGAAGCAACCAATAAAATGATTGCCATTTCTTATGGAAGTCAAGTCAGATTGTGGGGAATCTCCGAAAATGGAAATCGAACAAATATTGGTAAGAGAAACAAGTTTCTTTTACTATAGACACTATGGACGAATGATAGATGAGTCTACTGCTTTATTTTTTTTTTCCATTGCTATACTATCAACTGACCTATTTGTTCATCAATCATTATGCATACTTTTTTTAATTTCAACATCAATTTTTAAATCCTAGCAAAGTTGTTTAGAAATGAGGGGGGAAAAACGCTAAGAAGTGGCCTGAAATGTACGTAACAAGGTGGAGAAATGGTGCTGTTGTTTTTTTTCAACCTACGCAACTTGCAGTTCATGAATTTGCTTTCTGTTTTCCCCTACATCGGAACAAAAGTCAACATGCATTTGGAGATGTTTCAAAATAAAGATCGTACCTAGTTTCATCAAGAAGCTGTAAATATTTTATACATGGAATGTGGATGAACATGCTGCTAATCGCCTAAAATCAAACAGAATACCTTAAGTTAACCGTTAAACACAAATTCTGCATTTCGCAGTTCATGTACAAACTTGGAGGAACTATACCTCTATCATAATTTTTTACTAATGGAGAAATGCTCATCACTACACACTCTTTCCTCCTTGATAGATAACAGTTGTGTGCAAAATTCCAGGACTCAGATAATTTTCTTGAACTATGATTCTCCAGATGCGCTTGACGGCACCAGGCTTCTTGGCAAATGGGGCAAAGTTTCCTCGCAGTTTTTGGCTAAATTTAACTTTATTTATTAAGATTTCCAATGTCTACTCTTCAAGAAAAAATATTCAAAAGAACTTTTCATTTTTCTTTCAACAAAAGACAACATAAAGTCTTAAACTTTTTGATTAATTTTCATTCTAGGAACTTTTAATCTTAGTGTGAGAGTGGAGCACTTATTTTTCATTGGAAACCAGCTTGTGGGATTATCATCAACAGGCAAAATAGGTGTATGGCATTCAATGACACAGCACTGGCAGGTCCAAGATGTTGTTCCCATTTCATCATTCGACACAGCTGGTTCTTTCCTGCTCCTTGGCTGCAACAATGGCTCCATCTATTACATTGGTATTTTTCAGTTTTGTATATTTTTGCAATTTATTGTTAATTTTAATTTGTACTGAATTAGTTTTTTCTACATTTTGTTTTTAAAACACCAAATGGCTTTCATTCAAATCTGATGTGCAAAAGTTTGAGGAGTTTATCCTCCTTTGATCCTGGAACAAGGTAACTAATGATATAAGAGTCCAAATTGGCAATTTCCTTTTGAATGGGATTTTAAACTGTTTGATCCTCATATTGATGATAAAGCTACAGTCTGCTACAGAGATGCGTATCTTGGTTTGCGGCATTGCAGACTTTTTGTTATACTTTACATTTTACATTGAAAACTAATCAATGTATTTTCTTGAAATTTTCATTCTTTTTTCGTCTCTGTCAATTTCATTAATTTTCTGTGAAGTTTCCTTTTTCTTTAAAAAAAAAAGGGCCCCATTCAGTTGACAAATTTTACTGTATCATCAAGGCGAAGATTAGAAGCAAAAGTGTACCATTGAGTTAAAAATGTTAGAGATGATTCGTCCTGGAACCTTGCAGGCTTACAGAAACACCTTCAAATACTAAGAAAATAATATTATCACTGCTCCTATGTATGTGACTTTCAGATATGCAAAAGTTCCCGCTCCGCATGAAAGATAATGATCTACTGGTAACTGAGCTGTATAAAGATCCATCAAATGATCCTATCACGGCAATTTCTGTTTATCTCACTCCAAAAACAAGTAAGTTTTAGCACTGCATAACTTAAAGCATACTTTGTTTTTTTAACATTTGTTTTCTAATTGCTGTTCCATATGATGCCATATCTAAAACTGCGGAATGGTTCCTAGTTTAGTCTCAACGCTCGGCTAACAGAAGGCTAGAAAACCATTGTTAGAGGATTGACTCCTATGGCTCTCCATACGAAATGACTCTAATGCGCTCTATAAATTCAATTGACCGACTTGTAGACATGTCAAAATAAAATAATTTTTGAAATTTAGAAGTGAGAACATCTCTGTCCTATTGATACTGATTTTTAGTACTTCTTATCCAGAAAGCATTGCAATTTCAGAAAATATGATTAGCAAAGTCCTTATTTGAACATTCTTACACTGTAAGTAGGTACCTTTTATTCCAATTTGAGCCAGATTTTGAATTCATCTTTCAGGTAAAAAAAATCCATCAGCATGAGAAATTTTGACTCTTAAAAGTTTTAGTATCCATGTCAGTGGAAGAGGGCTATTTCATCTAATCTTGGACTTAGTAATTTTTTTCCTATTTTTGCCTTTTACGTAGTTTGAATTTTTGAGGAATGTGATTTTTTTTTCCAGACGTTTGTGGAAATTGGATTGAAATAGCTTACGGCACTTGTTCTGGGATTGTTCGAGTAATTGTGCAACATCCAGAAACTGTGGGGAATGCACCTCAGTTGTTCCAAACTTTCACTGTTCATCAGAGCCCTGTTACGAAGGTGATCATCATACTTAGCTGCATATTTCCTACCTTAAAAGCAGATAGTACACAAAAGACAAGAGGTTTTCAAGGATGTACTTATCATACAAGCAGTGATAAAATCAGTTTTACAGGGGAAAGTAAAGGTAGAAGGAGAAGGAAAACAACACTTAAATATTTCATTGTTTCGATCTCTTTAAAACTTGAACTACAGTAAGAATCAGATAGCAAAATGCATATTTATATTGGGCCTTTCTAAAAAGAGCCTATCTATTCAGCAGAATCATTTGGGTATTATCTTATTGGCTAGGAGTTGGATGTGGGGTAATTATGTACAAAAAGCCCTGCAATGTAGAAGATTAAAATTGAAACTGTCTCTTGAGTGGCCTTTAGCCGGTGGAATGTTTTCCCTTCTTCCTCTTTTAAGATATGACCGTATTGCTGAACTATTCTAGCAGGAATGGCACTAATCAAACGGGTCATATAAGCAGGAGAATTAAAAGCAACAACCGTATTTGTCGGATTCCAAGACATGGTGTTGAGACATTCTCTCTCCTGCGGGGCGATTATTGAAATTTCTTGTTTGTCGGGATGACATAGATGACATAGGTTAAAAGGCGGAGCGTGATTGGTCGGCTATGTCTTATCGCTGCTTTATCGTGCCTTTGTCAGGTGGAATGATCGACAAGCTAACGGCACCTCTTAAGTTTCCGACAGTATGTCGATCATTCCACCTGACAAAGGCACGACAAAGCAGCGATAAGACATAGCCGACCAATCACGCTCCGCCTTTTAACCTATGTCATCTATGTCGTCTCGACGAACAAGAAATTTCAATAATCGCCCCGCTGGCAGAGGACCTAACAAAATGTGCGGAACAAGAGAAAATATAAGGAACCAAACCTAAAATATTAATAATCAGGATAAATAAAAATAAAGAAATAAATATAAAAACTCTGACTTTTATTTTATTATAATGATAAAAATTAATAAATTCAGTAGTTAGAAATTGCAATAAAGATATATAGTTAAGAGTAGTTAGAAATTGCAATAAAGAAATATAGTTAAGAGTAATAGTATAGTATAGTTAGTAAGATATGTAGTTTCTCTTAGTTTTGGATTTCCCTTTTGGTTGGCGTTTTTAATTTTGGGTTGATTTAACTTCAATAGTAAATGTTTTTCTCATTTAGTTCCTTTGGGTACTCCCCTAATTTTAATTTCTTTTATAGTGTTAATCACTAGGCTCATCACTTTCACATAAGAGATTCGGGAAAGAAGACTGGCGAGAAGAAAGAGGGCTGGCAAGCAATCACAAAACTACTACAAAGAAAAGAAAGAAAAGATGGTTTGTCGGGTTTAGCCCCCCGACAGGGCTAAACTAAGTTTTACACTTCCACTGAAAATACTGAGTGAATTGGTCTCAAAAGAAGACAAACGTTGAACTGATACTTGACCACCAGAACAGAACAAGAGAAGTAGAAGAAGAAGAAGGGGGGGCAGAAATTCAGTTGCCACACGACATTTTGAAAAATGAAGGGGTAGGGGGGGAAGCCCCGTTACAGTTTTTTCGAAGACAGCTTTCGCTGGAAGAGTTCTAAATGAAGCATTGTTTTCAATAGGTCTCCAGAAACGCACCATCAGTTCTTTCCTAGACTTCGATAAATGCGCTCTTTCATCATTTTTTTTTATCGAAATCAGTAGCAGCTAGCATTTTGATGAATAACGTATAAGTTTTCTTTTCTGATAATTTTAGGTAACTTTATCAGAAAAATATCTGGTCTCTCTTTGCTGTGAGTATAATCATGTTCGCTCATGGAGTGTGAATCGATTCAGGGGAATGATATCAACGCAACCAGGCTCTACACCAATTGCCTCTTTCAAAATATTATCTCTGGATGAAGTGGAGCCATGTGTTAGCTATGCTGCTGGAAACGATTGTGGTAAATACATCTTTTTTGCCATTATATGATTTATTTGAAATTATTAAAGAGATCATGAAAATACTTCTCGTTAAATCAGGTTATGAACATTTCAGAGATGCAGAAACTGCCTAGCCTTCCTATTTTAAAAACTTCCTAACCCCAAAGTTTCAAAGCCACCACCAACTTTTGTCTTTTAACCATAAATTGCCACGATTTTTTAAAAGACACTCAATTACCATAGAAATTTTTGAAGAAATTCGTAATTTTAATACTACAGCAAGCTGACCTTCCCAATATTCACAGTCCCCCCATTTGTTATGAGTGTGGCTACGGGATCATGATCATGTCATCGGGAAACAAAAATGTTGGTATCCCTCCTGAAAATGAAAAGAAGAGATGAGATTTTGTGACACTGCAATTTCGATGTGACTATTTTGCTCAACTCCATCCAGTTGTAAACTCGCTCAATGTTGGGCAGCACTCCCAAAAAATGCATTAAATCTTTTTGTCTTGATCTTAAAACTTTATTTTCTCTCTTTAAGGTCCTTTTGGAGAGCAAGATGACGAACAAATTTTTGTTCAGAAAGTGGTGCCTGAAACTTGCGAGCTTTTTATTCGGTTAGCATCTAATGGAAGAAGGTGAGTTCTTGTTTCGTAATTTTTCTTTTTTTTCTTTGAAGTGGAGTATGAATAGGGCACTTTTTCTACGAGTGCAATGTACTCAAGAGCCAATGAAAAAATTTGTATTGAGTACGTACACTTACTTAGTATTTTTGCGCTCCTGTGATCACGGTGGAACAAAATTGATGTCTTGTGAAAATCACAATCACAACATAGTTTTTAATTCTGGTACTGATTACCACAAGATTTTAATGATGTCTGAATTATTTTTGAATTCTTGTAGTTGGAGAGTTGAGATTTGGGGACCATCCTTTAAGTAAAAAAAGAAACTATCTTCTCAGGATCTCTTTTTGGAGGAGGGTCATGACCAAGGGAGGTTTTTTTTCACAACTTTCTGAGAAATTCAAATATGGAAAATGAAAATAGATGCCTTTTAGTGAGAGTTCAATGCACAATTTTTTCCAGAAATTTTGCTCAGCGTCATGAGCCTCCACCTTCATATTTTTTGCTGTCTAATTTACACAAATATTCGTGAGTCTCCAGTTTTTAGTGAATTAATTTCTCTAAAATACAATAAAGATTCAAATGTATTTTCAAATCTGCAGTACATCTTTCTGAAATGAGCTCCCAACTAGCCAAACGCAGTCTCTCATGGTGACGACAAGAGTTGCGATCAGAATCATAGACTGAAATCATGTACTGATTTAGTTCTTGATTTATATACTTGATATAATACTTAAGGTTTTTAATTTTTCGTATTAGTCGTGTACAGGTTGTCATTTTCCTGTTACACCTCAGGTGGCTTTTGACTTGCCAGCTTTTCTTTCTTGAGTTTTTCTCAAGTTTTCTGCAGTGCCTATTTTGCATACTTTATTTGAAGAACTCAACAATTTTCTGTTGAGAAACAACGTCCATATTGTATATCGATGGAAAAGTATCCATTTGAATCATTTCACTTTGTATTTTAGGGTTTGTGTCATTCGAGCAGCGGATGGAGTTACAATCACATCATTTTGCGTCCATGAATGCGAAGGCTCTAGTCGGATGGGGTCAAGGCCACGGCGCTTCATCTTTACAGGACATAGCAATGGAGGTGTTCAAATCTGGGATCTGACTGCTGCATTGGAGCTGGTCTCCAAAGGGGAACCTCTGCAAACGTATGGAGGCCCTACACCTCACGAACTACTGAGACTTCTGGACCAGTGCGATTTGAGCAACAGTCACTGCTCAACTCCGTGTATCTCACCTTGTCCGGCTAACTTAAGTGGAGCAGCCGCAGCTCGCATCAAGGCTGCCAATATGGACTTCTTGAACCAGCAAATGGCTGCCTCAACCCCTCCCACTCCTGGCACGCACCACTAGTAACAGGCAATAAATCTTGCTGGAAGAAAGACACTGAAGATCTCTGGTTTTATAAAAATCGATACTTCTGAGAATCTTCGAAACATTTTTCTCAAAAATGCTCTGATCAATCCCTCATTCCCCCTGAAATGAGGTTGAAATTTTTTTTTTTACTCTATTCCTCACAGTATTTTGGGAAATCTTTTAGGTCTTCTTCGCTTTTCACTGCTTGCTGTTTGTTTTTCAACTGAAAGTTCTATCAGAAGTAAGTAACAATGCAATTTTCAAAGAAAATTCATAAAAGCCAGATCAAAAGAAGAATTGTGATTTTTTTTTTTAAATATGTGGGTGAAGTTTACTCATCTCATACAATTTGAGCTTGAATTTTGCTGGTTGCGTTCGACTGTAAATTGAACAAACATAACCTTACAAGTAGCTGAATTGGTCAATGAGAGCTTATGGCTGATTCATGGACCACTTGAGTCAGCTGTAACTGACACACGGCTGATCAACAAAATTCGGCTTCTCGGATGTTGCAATTTTTTGTCATGTGTGATTCTAACCTTATGATTTATGTTTTCGATTCTTTAACTATCAGTTTATGAAATTTTACTTAGTGGAAAAGGTGTGTATTGGTTTATGTTTCTTTATGGGTCCAACCCACAATCTCTAGAAGATTAAATTTTGTTGATTTTGTCATCGTTTCCCCTTTGTAAAACATTCGATTTTACCATTCCATCTTTATTTTTAATATACGATAAGACTTTAAATGACTTCAAAATTGAATCATCACAATATCAGAGAATTTTTCTTGTCTAATGAATCTCTGAAGACTACCTAGAAAGGTTGGTTTCAGAAACATCCTAACAGAAAGGTGTACCTTTATCAGGCTTTGCACTAATAATATAGATGAAACTCACTTTAAGGTAGCCTCCTCTAAGCAATTTGACCAATGGACCACTAAACAAGGTGCAAATTTAGGCGTTCTGATGTCTGTGGTGTATCCTGTTCAACATTTCACGGGAAACACAATTCGGGCAGTGAAAATCACAGAAATTACTTCCTTTGTGAGACACTTAATGTGTTTTGATGCGTGGATTCAAACCTCCCACTCATGTAAAAACAAAAGTTTACGTGAGTCAAATTGCGCACAAAACGTTACTGTAACAGTCTCTGCGGTATCAAATTATGGTAGACTCAATCTCTGTGCTTTGACTCAGCTGTTGTATGTTGTTAACACTTTGAACAACACAAGGCAGAGGAGGAATCCTGCTCGATTAAGAAACCTGCCAAAACCGTTGAACAACACAAGGTGGAGAAGGAGTCCTGCTCGATTAAACCGTTGGAGTGCGCGATTTGATACAAGTAGACTATTATTTCTCTTGTGAGCAAGGAATTCAAATTTCCGGTAGCCAATGTGAACTATGTACAATAATATCTTAGTTAGAAATTGATTTTGGTATTTTTTTTTTTTTTTTTTTTCGGCTAATCAAGCTCTACGTGAAATTTTGGTTCGGAAACATAGATTAGAATGCTTACATTCGCAATTTGTCTAGTGGCTTGTTGAATTGTTGATCCAACTGCTCAGAAAAATTTTCTCAAAACTAATCCAGGCATTTTTTCCAATGCATTTCGACTTTTGACAACATCTGAATCCTGTTTCCATAAACTGTTTTCATGCCTTGTTTACTTGTGAAAGGAGTCCTGTTTTTAAAACTTGCGGAAGTCTTACCAGCATTTTTCTGAAACATTTTTTCATTGGTGAGAGATGCTTGAAGGTATCATACCCTACTTGAATAATACCTATAATAACATGTATGTATTTATATACATCAGAAATGGCTTCTTTCATCAAAACTCTGTCTTCTTCAGTTTTTTCATGTATTTTTTTCATCTGTATTTTTATTCTCACCATGAGTCTGATTCTAACCATGAGTCAATGAAGATCAATCATTTTCCGCAATGAATAAGTGGACTCATAATCCATGCTGAGAAATTGCATGGTTACATCAATGACCAAAGTGCGAAACCACGTATCTCCATCGCGATGAATCAAAATTTCCGCTCCTAAATTATTTTTTTGAAAGGATATCAAGGGAACCTTATAACTTTAAATTCGTATAGAATACTTCTTACAGGGAGGAAAAAATCACGTAAGTTTTCAAGAAAAGATGGTCACTAATTTCCCAAAGGAAAAATAAAGCATGACAGGAAGTCTGCAATGCCGCAAAAGGAGATACGTCGTTTCGCACTTCAGCCATCGATATGTAAATCTGTTATGTTATTAATTTTTCACAAAACTTTATTTATTTCACCCTATGTAAACATAGGTAAGCATGTGCTCTGTAATCATAGGTAGTTCAAAATTATCGTTGTATCATAATGCTTTAATGCTATAAATATACAAATCTGATCAAATATTTTATTCCATGTCTTCTTCTTCTTGAAATTTAATTTTACAGTGTATAAAATTGGCCAAACAATGACAATGCGAATCTCAATTGCTATGTTGGAAAATTTCGTATTATGTTTTATTTCCTTTGAGAAAAACTTAGTATAACATTTCCTACCAAATTTTTGTAATTTTCTGAGGATGATAGAAGAAAATTCAGAGAAAACTTTAATATGTTGCAACGTCTGGTTCAGTTTTCCTTTAAAAAACCACGAGCAGAGACATTCAAGGCTGCAATCTGAGGTATGCATTTTTCAATTTTAGGCATCGATATGAAAGTTTGAGAAGATAGCAAAGGAAATGAGGCTTCATGATTTTTTGCTTTAACTAAATGGTTAAAATACGAATATATCTTTTGCTAATTTCAATCCTTAAGGCCCAATTCTACCATCTTCAAAGACCGAAAGTGGCCCTTTACTTGCCTCATTATCGTCTCACAAGTCATGCAGAATGATTTGGGTGAGAATCAAAGCTTTTTAGTTTTTGATAGGAGATGCGTCATGCGGATATCATGATATGATAAATACAAATTCAAAACGAAAGGAAACTTCTCATGGTTTCAGATTAAACAAGTATCTGCTGGGCTATTTTTTTTTTAAGAATGCACAAAGCGCATTTTTTTAATCTGATTTTCATGAAATTTTAGCCTCATAATTTAAGACTGTTGCTTCCAATGTCCGTTTTTAAAATTTCGAAGGATACAATGCTAATAATCTCTTGAGTCGCTGCACAGACAGAAACAACAAAAATTAACCTCCCAACAGCTGTGCAAAATTCTTTTCGATTCATCCCACATTCAAAGTCACCTACTTACAGAAGAGCATCATGAAAAATTAAAGAATGTTAATATTTAAAAACTGTAAATGTACATAACTAGGCCTGAATTTTGTTGCCAGGTTTGTTGCTGACCGCAAGTTGGGGCGAGAATGTTGACTTTGTAATTCAATCGCTGACTAATGGTTTGCACCGTTGAGGGACTAAGGATGGCTCGAACCTGCTGTAAAGAAAGCTCAAATTGTGCACATCTGAGTTTTGGTGTAATATTTCTGACTTAAAGTCAAATTCAGAGATCGCCCGTAGTCTACAGAATTTAGGCCCTGGCTTAAAAAAAAAAAAAAAAAAAAAAAAAAAAAAAAAAAAAGTAGGGATTTTCTGTAAAATAGCAATGCTCTTAGAGAATTCATTTTTTAGCACTTAATTTTTCAAACTGGTTCTTTGAAGAAATCGCACAGCTTTCATGCCAGCAAAAAAACAGGAGAATAGTATGAAGGAAAGATAAAATTATGTACTCATAAAAATAACAGTTTTTATTAGATACTGCAATTCGCACAGTTATTATTTAAAACCTTTAAAACAATGGATAACTTTCAATTAAAAAAAAAACAAGAAATACCAACTAGTTCCAAACATTTTAACCGGTATAAGTTAATTTTTGGAATGAAACCTCAGTGGAACTTGCTGAGATGCCAATGTTTTACAAGGAAAACAAGTTTAATGAACGTGACTCAACTGTACGCTATGTATAAGGGTGACTAGGACTTTTATTTTTGACAAAATATAATATTCTCAGAACTCGGTCAGGAAGTTTCAAAGTATATCACAACTTCTCTCATGCTAATTCAAATTCAACAGTATCACAAGTTTTTTCGGGGATAAACATGGAGACAAAGAGTCATGATACAAAGAAATAATGAAAAAAAGGATGCATACTGAACGTAAGGATAAATTGAGATACATAATCAATCACTTGACCGATTCATGTGCAAGGGTCATTTTGAAAGCAATAATCTGTTTGTTTTTCTCTGAAAATTATTGATGACAAAATTGATTCGTTTGTATTGTTGGATTTTTCATTCTTTCAACTTCCACATTAATTTACGTATGCTAAATTCCAAGTCACTAAGAGGTTAATTACTCTCAAAGATAATAAAGGACTGGCTATCCCTACGGATCTAGGAGTATAAAGACAATATTAAAAGATGAAATCCATTTCATTTGGCATTAAACACATAAAGCTCATTTTCTAGATAATTACAAACGTTGATTGTTTCCTTTAGTTGGTTTTGTTTGATGCATGTGAGAAGTCAATTGACATTATGTATATAATTTCTTCAAAAAGCATGAATATTGGAATCTTTACATCATGGGCCCAGCCATGTCTACTTGCGCTTTTCAGGTTTAAAAACTTAATTGTTCGGGCACACCCCTCATTGGAAAATTAAAGATTTCTCTCTCGTAGTCTCAACCTAGTTCCCTCAAATTTTCATCTTCCTCCAAAAATGAGAGGGAAAATAGATCATGAATGAAGGTTGAAAAAGAAAAGCCTGGTGTCAATTTGGCCCAAAAAGTGACGGACTTCGCACCATTACTGTGAGATTTTTAAGCTTGTGCCACACCTACAGAAACGTTAGGAACTCAGTAGCAAATCAAGAACAACGATTTATCTATCGATAGACCTGCATTTTTCAAGCTTGGTTCTTCAGGGCCTTGATTTTGCAGTGGAATAGGTAATTCTTTTTTCAAGGAATTGAAGGTCAAAAAATCCATACGATTAAGTCGTATGATCAATTTCTTAGAGAAATCAGATTTGCTAGGTATCAAGAGCTTTAGAGAGAACCGAAACATGTTTCACTTTAAAATAACCCTTGAATACAAAAGTTGACCTATTGAAATCAACAATTCAATCATGAACACACAACATGCCGAAACAACTTCATGTTAGTTAAAAACATTCTTGAAACAAATCCAAACTGTTAAGAACTTCATTTGAAAACTTAGATGGAGGGTTATTTTAAAGACTTTTAGAAAAATATCATCTTTTCAAAATAAAATAAGAATGATAAAAAGCCAGTATAAAAGGAGAAGTCTAGAAAAGTAATTATTCTACTTATTACTATTTCTAAATCTACATCGATTGAAGATGGTTTTGAATGCACTATTATGATGATTACGATAATTACATCAACAAGGAAGAAGAATAGAAACAAATAAAGAAACTTATTTCAGTTACAACATATAAAAACATTAGTTCCGAAAAATTAAAATTGAAGACAGATAAACAGAATTAAAGGGCCCTTAAGAAAAAGGGAGAAAAAAGTTAAAGCTAAGAGAGAGGGAAAACATGATAGAGAGATAATAAAAGTGAGAGATGGGGAATAAAATCCGTGTGAATGTACTCAATACAATAGACAAGTGATAAATTTGTGATAGTGTAAAAATAAAATGCAGATAGAAAATATACTGAAAGGCGATCAGCCTCTGACAAAAAAAGCAAGTGGAAAAAAAAAGAAAAAACGAAATAAATATTAGTTGACGCAATACCATAAGAGACCATAGTAACTCAACACCAAGAGAATAATGGGCTTTTATCTTGGAACTTCTGCGTGAAAGTTGTACTGAAGGACCGGAAACGTGATGTTGTCCCAACTCTGCCTTTCGATCTGAAGAAAGTAAAAGGAGGAGAAGTTAATGAGTTACCTCAGTTAGAGGATGATATTGAGATTAAATGGGGGAAAGGAGGGTGGATGTCTTTGCAAAAAAAAATTATGATTTTCATGAAAACTCAAAAATTGCATAAAACTGGACAATAGGAAGCCTGGTAAAGTGAGCCCTAAAAAAGCCAAGGTTGATCTGGTCAATTCTTGCTTTCGAACTCATGATAAATCTTCATCAGTGACTTGTAACTCTTGGGAAAAATTTCACATGATTTATGTGCTGAAAAGCTTGCAAAAAAGATTTCCTGGCCAAACGTAAAAGATAGCCGATGTATCCAAGTTGAATAGCTTGAAAATTGCATTTACAAGTCCACGCTAGTGAGTACATATAAACTAATGAGTGAGAAAACTAGCATAGAGCAATTTGGTAGCGACAATATTCTTGTGAAATAGACATATTAATTTGCGATGATTGCAATACTCAACATAATGATTTGTGATGGCTCGACTAAAACAATAGAACATAACCTCGTGTACTAATTCTGTGTTGCATCAAATTTTTCAATTTACTGTAATTTTATCATTAACGATCATAAGTCTATTAATAACTCATTACTTACCTCTCCAGGCTAAATGGGGTCATTTGAACCAACTGAACGGGGCTTTTGTCATCTTTGAGAGCTTTCACTAGATTAGCAATCTGACCTCGCATCACACTCATTTGCTTCTCACATAAATGCCTATCAAAACCTTTATCTTGCTGCAAAAGAAAAAACAATTTGCCGATGAGAATATAGAGGGAATTATTGTACATCCCACCGGATTTTAAAAGATTTTTGGGAGGAGTAAAAAGTGGTACTCATTAGAACTCGAGTTAGGTAAGTTGGCAGTTGTTTACTTTAGACTGTCTGCTGTTACTTGATTGTTTCAGCAACATCTCTCAAGAGGAAGTTGCTTTCCAGTATCTGCACACAATGGCAGCATGGTATCATCATCCCTCTCGATTGATCCTTGATTTCTATTGGACAGAGGCAGCGCAGGTGCTTGTGAACAGTAGGTAAGCAACTGCTGACTTAACCTACATGAGTTCTAGTAGGGATTACAAAATCCATTTGCGTCTCATACACCTCATTATGAAAAATCTGACGAATACAATGTGCATACAACTTGAAAAACTAAACTTTGACAGAGGCCTGTTTGAAACGAAGAAGAAATCTTCGAGAAATGCATGAGAAAGTTTTTATCATTGAGTACCCCCTTTCTTCTTCATGGAGAATTTCTGTTCCCCTTAATCTTGAAAAGCTCAAAAAAAAATCTGGGTTGACTTCGCTGCATTAGGTTTACTACATTACCAACCTAAAAGGTGCAATATACTATTCAGAGTAGACCAGAGGAACAGTTACCTTGAATAAATTATAAAGTTCATCACAGAGATCTTGCACAAAGTTCATATCAGAGAGTAATGGGAGAACTAAATCTTTCGTTTCTTTACTGAATGGAGTTTTTGCTTGAGGTAACCAGGCCCAATGATAAGGATACGTTCGCCAAGAGTCCGGGTGTTTGAAAGGAAAAGCTAAACCATTGTCAATGGCAGCAATTGTTATTGAAGGACTATCCACAACATTCCAATCCTGTTAAGAACGAAAACAGAGGAAAAATGTGAGTATTTAGAATGCATAAATTATCTTAACCAAAGGAGGTGGATTGATTCTGCCATTGCATGACTAAAAATGCTTAAGAGGTGATCTTGGTTTCGCTTTAAAAACCAGATCATGAGATATAAACCAAGACATCTCATTCTGCGGAATATTGACAAAGTAATTGTCAAAGTAATGATAAATTTTGAAAAGGAAGAATTGCTGCTGCCTATAAGTTCTCTTCAAACAAATTTTTCTCAAAACTACATTTTTTGAACGACTTACTTCAAACCACCATAACTTTAGTTAGGTTTGAAAATTGTGGGCGCTTTTTGTTCCAAAATGTTCTTGGAAGACTTCTTTGTACTCAGCTGTCAATAAATTGATTGTGCATTGTTGAGGACAGAAGTTTCTTTTACAGTGGGCAATCACATTCGGATAAATATTTTGCGTCTTCTTTTCTTTGTACCCAAGTTACAGTGATCATACCGTCTCAGTTGTTTTTTATTTTTGAAAGCGTTAGTTAGTCATTCAATTGATGGTTTATCATATGATAAAATAAATATTCGATTCGGAGGGTAAGGTCCTCCTTACGACTAACTTCTCAATTATTTCTAAAAAAAAAAAGGGGGGCAAAAATGAAGAATATATTGCGAAAACTCACATTTCATTTTGTTCTATACTGCGGATTAAAATTGAAATACAAGTTCCAGACAGAATGCAGTGGCACTTGTCTTGATCAAAGAATTTTTTCATACTTATAAGAATAGTTCAGAGGAAAATGATCAGTGAATTTTAATGTATTTCAGTTACTTGACTATACTCCATATTTGACACATTGCCTGCCATGGTGTTTAGGGTGCATGTTTCCCCCGGCTCTACAGGGCCCACCCCCTCCTCCCAAAAATAAACTAAAAACATAAGTTCAGTGGTGCCTTCTCTTGCTGAAGCCATGCGAGCATGATCATATACACAGCTCTGATTACCGCTGTCCTGGCAGGAGCCTAGTAACAGAGAAGCAACCACATACCTGTGGGTACGACCGGCATGACACTCACAGGACCCTTCAATGCTGATAGATATTACTGACATAGCAAGCAACATGTTAAAAATATTTTTATCTTCCCCAGGACCTATAAAAAGAGATTCTTTTAAAAAGATTAAACAACACATGGAATATCGTAACAGAGGATCTCACCGATGCATTATGCGTATCAAATTCTGATTCAGCATCTCCACCAGGAATAGACTCAATGTTGCTGATTTCTGGCTGGTGGTATTTGATAAGCCAGTTATCATTCACACGGTCGGTGTTCCTAATAATGTAGTCAAGCACTACCATCTTCTCAAATTGGAGCTGGAACTGTTTTTCCACACTTGCTGACAGCGGCTCTAGTTCCAATCGACGCAACCAGTATTCAGCATCCTTAAAACCCTCGACAAATAATTGGAACGAACCAATCTGAAATGCAAAATCCAAAGCTCATAGTTCATGGAAATTTATCAAAACTTTACTTAAAAGAGAGGTGACAATTTAATGTGTTCATGTATTAGACTCTTGAGGTATTAGGTGTAAAAATGAACATAATTCTACAATTGAAGTTTGATGTTTTGATCAATAAAGTATTTTCATGCTGCAGTGCAGGGGGTTGGGGGAAAAGAACTAACCTAGGAACCAACCACTTTTGGTATGGAAACCTCTTTTAAACAAAATGAACAGGACACAAAACAAACACTTCCACTTTCAGTGTGGTTACAATATACAAACCCGATAATGTGAAGGAACGCTACACATCACTACTCTAACAAGGGCTGACCAGGTCATGCTCTTGCACAATGACTGAAGATTGACCCCTAGAAAAGCACACTTGCCTCTTTTAGGCGGCACATGAAAAGCTCTGCTTTTCTGCAAACAGACTGTAACCGCAGTTATTTATACAATACTTCGCGATTAATGTTAAATGGAGGAAAAAACAAGAATTCCTTTTGAATTATATGTATTAGAGACAAGAATCTTACCTTCGGTTTTAAACCCAGTCTTGAAAAACGACGGCCAATTTTTGGGCAGCGCTCATTGATTACATGTTTCATCCGTGTTTTTTCACGATCAATGCGAGGATAATTGAATGTTTCGCTAGCTAATCTAACGACCTGCAAGGCAACCAGAGGTTTAAAAGTTAGGATGTTGATAGTAAAAAAGATGCAGACTGATTGTGGAAAAAAATTAAATTACGTTGGGTTAGATGAGTGATTTAGGAATGAGATTGTATTTCTCTGATTATCAAATTAAATACTTCAACTGATAATTTAAATTAGTAAAGACCTCTAGAGAGGTGGAAATCTATTTACGTAGGTTTCAATGAGCTGTTTTCTTTTTGTTATTAAACAAATAAAATCGTAGGTTTACCCATTCATGCTCTCTGATGGAAGCAGGGACCGAAAAAAACCTTGATTATCAACATTTCAAAAGTAATAGAAATTTCAAGTTCAGAAACCATCTTGAACTGAGATTCTGCATAAATGACTCCATTATTATAGATTGATATGAGGGAGATGATTAGAAAGGTAACTATCACCTCCTTGTTAATCAGTCAAGCTGATGATTATTTCAGAATTTTAAAAAACCAAAATGGAAGTGGGGAGTTGGTCTAACCTTCGTCTTTGGTACGATATTTAAGTTGAGTTTATGGTCAACCAGGCTAGCTCCAGCCTCAGACAAGTAACCTTGGTTAGGGATGAGACATGAGCGGCCAAAACAGCACGGACAGCAAAGTTTGTGCATCCATTTGGTCCACTTAGGATTTAATCTACCGTACGGCTCTTCATCCTTCGGCTTAAAGACACCGATAATTTTCTGCAAGGAAAAAAAAAGTTAAAGAGGAAGAAACCAAAATTCAGATCCTAGTAAATGGAAAAAAAATAGACATCATTAGAAAAACCTTGATCATAATGCATCTATCATTGCCTGAAAGTTGCTGACAGCTTATGTTATAGAGCATCATGTATCATCAAGCAATTGCAAGAGGATAATACACCTATATGCTAAACAGTACTTAAGAAAATAATGAAATACGAAAGGAAAATCCAGCATCAGATAAGTACTAACAGTGGAGGTTCAAAACCATAGATCTCTCAAGCACTAATGTAGGGAGAGTATTGCCAGTCCTATCTTTTTAAAGAGGAAAAGCTATGCAGTTTTATGATAGGTCTGCGCCTTTTAGGCTGACGTACTTAGTGCTCTTTAGGCCAAGAGTAAAAAAGTGCTCCTTTTAGTCCATAGATTTTAGGAAGCTTATTACAATGCTCTTCTGAGAAAATCCACCCGATGAACTGTAAATCAGTTATTTTCGCTCGTAACTAAACAGTCTGCAGCCTACTGTGCAGAAAAGCACTGTTTCTATTGCATACTTGAATAATAGTTGTACCTTCAACTCCTAACTTCCTGTGTCTGGCTATTTTTTGAACACTCGGAATTTAAGATCGAATTTTGCGATATAAAATTCTCAATTTTATTAATGTCGAAAATTCTTAGAGAAATCTCTGAGCTGTAGATCTTTTAGCTACTGAAAGAGGAGAAGTAGAACTGAGGAAAGAAAAGAGTAGACAAAAGTCACATCAGTCTGAATGCATCAATCATCAGTTGGCCCATTGGTTAGCATGTAAATATCTGTTGAATGGTGCAATTTTTGGATGTAACATTTGTCTGTTCCTTTTCTCCCCCAGTTCTAAAAGAGTTGAAAAACTATCTTGGAACGATAACTCTAGTTTCAGGAAATATTTGTGACAGCAATATTTTCATGTTTGTCAGATCAGATAGAAGTACCTACGAAGAAAACAATGCACTTACCCCTGCTGTGTTTTTAACAAAATAACTTCCACTTGAGCCTTGATAAATGCGTTGTGGAAGAATCCCATTTTCTATTGCTAGTTCAGCTTGTTTAATTACTTGTTTAAATTCCAAATCATCTGAAAGAAAAAATTACAAAATCAATGAGCCAAGTGTATGAAATCATCGAGATTTGATATATTCTGTTTCCGTTCATTTTTTCACAATTCTTGACTTAAAAACTTTTCATAACCTAAGATCGGTATGAATCTTCCTGCAGTAATAGAAAAGAATGGCTCCTTATATGCTCCTCATAAGTCTGCCTGCCTTTGCAAAGCAGACTTCTTGAGGTAAAACCATTTTCGCATGTTACTCCTAGCTATCCTTGCATTCATGAATTCATTTTCATACCCCACTATAGAACATGGCTGTAAACATGAAAAAAGGTACAAATCAAGAGTTCTCATCTGTAGACAGTGGCAACAGTAATTTCACCATAGGTCATGGATACTAGTCGTAAGATTCAAAGGGTTTAAGAGGAAAAATCAACTAAGTCTCTAGTAGAACTGCTGAACATAGTAGATGTGATTGGTTGACTATCACCTGGAAGCAGTTGATACCAACCGCAGCTAACTAATGATGACTGTATTTTGGTGATGTCAACTGATTATTTTAACTAACAAAGCTGCTTGTACTTTCTCTTTAGTTCATTAGGGAACTAAGTATTTCCAAGATCATAGCTCACAAATCCATGGAAAGGTGTACCTCCATTGCGACATCTCAGAATCTCAGATTTTTTTTATTTCTTTTTAAAAGGAAACTAACCAGAGTATCTCACTGGAAATTTCTAGGAATATTTTGAAATCAGTGAACACATTACTCAGAAAATTTCAAGAATATCTGTTAAGGAGTGCAGCGATTCTATTAAAAGACGATATGTGAGAGGGAATTTACAAGGTTGCAATCAAAAGTACACATTTTTAGACTTCTGCTAAGTAATAAAATTTTAAGTATTATAAGTAATAAAATCATTTGAAAAGAGGAGTATAAGCAAATGTTTCAAAAGAAAATGAGTTGACTAATTTGTTAACAGACTAGCTGACGATAAGTCTTCACAGAAGACAAAGAGATTCAACGAGAGTCTGAAACTGAACTTTCGGAAAGTTCATCAGGCACAGTTCAGAGTGCTATTCATTTGCGAATAATCCGTGATTTTCACATGACTTCTCTCAAAATGATCCTAAAAAATTTCAGAGGATGTTGAATGATTGGCTGACAAGTCATTCTGCACATTTTATGGGATGAAAACAGTGGTGATGTGCTAGATGATGTACTGAATCCATTCAATGCGTTTCCGCTGATTCTAACCTCTGACACACAATTGCATAACTGGAGGGAATGCCTAAAATGGGCAAGTCTTTTAGTAGACATTACAAAAATATCCGTCTAATGAAATTCTGTATTCATGATGAAACTATTAATTTTAAGAGAGTAAATTTTACCCGGAAAGTGGTTGTATGAGGTATCAAAATCCATTCGGCCTAGTAGAGGCTGATGTTCGCAGTTGCTTCTCGGTGAGTCCAGGGAAGCCCTGTTGCTGGGTCCTGGGGCAAAATCAACATCTGGTACTGTGCATGAATCTTCACCAATATCTGATGAAGAGAGAGAAATTACTGAATTTGTGCTTTGAACGTCATCGGAAGGAAGAGAGAGTTTTAAATGTGTTTGCTCCTCTGACATTGAGATGCTGTGATTTACTTGACATGAACGAAATGCACTTGGGTTGGTTAATCACTTGACTGCACTGAATAACTCATGTAGATGACGAATTGAGAAAATGCGGAGCAATAATTAAAAATTAAAACGTAGCTGAAGTAATTGACAATTGCAATCTGACAGACAAAAATGTAACGAAACGATGAAACGAAACGAGATAAGAAACCTTGATTTTTGACAGGTAAGGAAACAAGGAAAGGAACAGAAGGAAGGGACTAGTGCTGCTAGGAGCGGATGTTTACCTCTTTAAAATGCCTTCAGTTTTGTGAATATGCAATTTTTATAACAAGTTGCACAAAATTCAAACATGCACTGCCGCTCTCTGTTGATTAAAATTGGAAACAAAGCCGAGAGTGGAAAGTAAGGTTATGTTTCCAATAGATATGGATGATTTGAATTAAAGGAATTAAAGTTTCATGATATCTAAGTTTTAATTTCAGTTTCAGTTCATAATAGATATTTCTTTTGATTTTTTATGGTTTCTTCAGTCATAATTATCAGTTAATGTGCATTGATTCCTTGGTGTTATTTTCTTTGAAATTGTTCAATTCGATAAATCAATGCACCTCTGAGGTCGCTCGCCTTGTCTTTGATTATTAAATAAATGAAGCAGTTCAGCTCTTCAGTACTTAGCCAAATAAGTTTAGGTTTTTAAAGTAGCCATTACTTCTGAAAATTATCTTCAATAGAATTTTTTCTGTGCGTGTGTTTGTTTTGTACTTGTTGGATGCATCTCAATCCTCATCTGAACCTGCAGTCGCTGAACCTATGAGCAATGAAATCCGTGTTTTGGCTCATGCAATAGATCCTTGAAACGGCCCAATGCTACCCTCCAAAGGATTTTTCAACAACTTCAACTGCCCTTTCAATGAATATGATGTTTGTAACAGGCCTCATTGCCACTATCGTCACTTTCGAAAGAGTAAGGACGTATTTTTCAATCTTTTTCTCATTTCCTCTCTCATGCAAAATATGTGTTTCCATTAAGAATTTGTATGTATAATTTGCAATGGAGGTTGATGCCCAACTTTGTAAGCACAATGAGCTCTTTAAGTCGAACTTTCTATGTGCCAATCTCAATCTCTCAGAGGGTTGAGGAGACAATTTTTCGACCCTCTGAAACAAGTTCTCTAATGGAGTTGTGGGGCTATTGCTGTTGCTTTGTGTATGTGGACGCCCCGCTGCACGCTGTTATCATTTAAAGGACTTTGACTCTATTTGCCTATTCCATCTTCATGGCCTGCAAGGATATAATAGATGGCCTCAATCTCCAACTATATGCAGCAAAGTCTACTAAAAACTGCAAATAAAATGTTGAAAAATTCACATCTCAGTTTTCCTTCTCTGTAGATTGGTACATTATAAGTTAAATTTTAAAGCTCAAAGCTCACTGTAATCAGGAGGTCATGAGGAATATCTCATTAAGTAATATTAAAATTTAGTTGCCACCGAATTTCTTTGTCTTTTATGCACAGTCCATTGACGATCAATGCAGGGTAAATTTAACACAGCAACTGGATAATGAACCAAGTAGATGAAGGAATGATTTATCTCCAGAGATGAGAATGTTTGTGGGGCTTCAAGGAGGAGGAGCAGTCATTTTTCCAACTTTTCATAGTCCTCCACACAAGAGGCAGCAAGAGTGCTTGGAGGATTACCTATACGCAATTCTTTTTTGATGTTGAAATTTATTTTATTCATATGGAAATTAGTGTTACAAGACAAACGAAAATAATACCTCACACACCAAAAGAATACCTCGTGTGGTGTGTGTTACCAAAGAGAGAGAGAGAGAGAGAGAGAGAGAAAAAATAATAACAAGAAGAAAATACAGATAATTCTTAGCCTCTTGCCTGCAATCTGATTGTTGAAATTTATGTCGGCACGACAAAAATCGAAAATCAATGTATTACACAGCACAGATAGGGCTATGTCTTGTCTTATGGTGCCGACAAAGCCAGTTAAAGTCTGAACAATCAGGCTGCTGGTTAGGATAAGCCTTCTAGCGTATGTATATTTGACGAAGGAGTTGCAATTAATAAGAGGGATTTGATTTGTCACTCAGTCGCTTAATTTTCGGGAGTGAACACAGTTAGAAGCCACACAGGAGCATTGTTTTACTATCGAAAACGATTTAGTTTGCTGTCCACAAGACTGCAGACTCTTGAATTAAGGCCAAAAATTGTTAGTAGATTTGACTAAAAAATGATATGAATTGAGATTGTTCTGAGTGCAAAAAGAGCCTGTGTTCCTTTGAAGAGGGTTTGGTTTTGATTTCCGGCCAGGCTAAGTACCTAAGTTCGATAATTTCAAACTAGGGCCTCTGGGTCTGAGGCTGAGAATGAGGGCTAGAAATTGGGATATTAAGCAGAAGAATAGCCGCCGAGGCTCTCACTTAAAAGAAATAATAATATAAAGAAAAGAGTTTTGTTACCTGTTAGGATTTTCATAGAATGAATATTTTATCTTTGGTAATATTTTCCTCTATTTTCTCTTTTTCAGAAAAACAAAAACCAGAAGAAAACGGAGGTGGAAATGCTGGTGCCATGCTAGCCAATTTTAGCTCTGAGGATGTAAATACATTATTGTTTTCAGAATTAATCTCAGAAGCTGTTCAAAATTTGTTAAATAAGTCCAAGAATGTATTAGGTAGTGAGGAAGAAGATAAAGCATCAGAAGCTTTACCTCTACCCTTGCCAACATCACAGCCTGAATCAACTCCAGTTCCTACTTATAAGCCAACTCCGATTTCAGAGCTCAGCAGGAGACATCTCCCAACCCTATATGTTCCGTCAAGAGCAGAGCCACGGAAAACAAAAGCTGATGGCTCCTCTGAATCGACTCAACCCATCAAGAAGAAGCGAGTGCAAGAGTATAGACCAAAACCTACCAAGAAACTTGACCAGCCAATACCTGAATACTGCCCGTCTGCAATCACCTCAATGCCGGAATCTCAGATCTCAGCTTTGGCCGAGGAACTCAGCTTTCTTGACAATATTTTTGATGATAAAGATCTTCTTGAAAGTGAAGAAGGTGCGAATCAAGCTGCCAAGACCGAAAATATCAGTAAGCCCGAGTCTGTGAATTTTGAACCTCGATTTTCGAGCGATGAAGAGGAAAATGACTCGGACAAAGCATCCATACCAGTCGAGTCTGAAATCAAAGAGAATGAATGTCAGTCCTCGGCAAATATTGACATTTCCCGGGTAAAAGAAGAACCTGAAGATTCTCCAAAGGTCAAGGAGAAGAAAGATTCCAGCAAAAATGAAAAAAAAGAAGACTCTAAGAAAAAAGATAGCTCCAGCTCAAAAAAACACTCATCAAGTCATTCGAGATCAAAATCCTCATCCTCTAGACATAGTAGTCATAGCAGCCGTAGATCTGTGGACAAAAAAGATTCGAGAAAGTCTCATCACTCCAGTTCAAGTCGACATAAAAGTTCCTCTAGAACAAAAGACGATAAAAATCGACATTCATCAACCTCATCAAAAAGTTCCCGCCATAAAAGCAGCAGCTCTGGGAAACACAGGCAGAGTTCTAAAGACAGAAGGAGCAGTACTAGTTCCCGCAGTAAAAGTAAATCCAGTAGTAAGAAGTCATCAAGTAGCAGTAGGGATAAAAAATATGAGAATCATGTTTGCGATTGTAAGTATTGCCCAACGAACAAGAAGAAAACTAAAAAAAGCGAAACAGAATCAGAAGCCGAAGAGTCAGAACAGACTGCGTCTGAAAACGAATCATCATCTGCCGAAAGTGTCATCTACTGCTCTCCTGAAAGAACCAAAATTGGTAAGTTCTAATTTTGTGTTTTTTTCATGTCTATATATGTCTGATTAAGGCGGTGATAAATGTATGATCTGCTTCCCCATCTGCTGCCCTTACAATTCCTAAAGTGTTGGATCAAATTTATTGATAGAAATCTCAAAATTATATCTGAGGTAATTTAAAATCATTATATTCCCCAATATTTTTACATATAAAGTCAGTACTGAGCAAATGGAGCACATTATTGACAGATTTTTTTCAAAAATATTAGTTACTATCTTTGGGCTCCCAGCAACTGATATGTCAATTGTTACAAATGATTACTTACCTAAAAAGTTAAAATTTGTAAAATAATTTTTTGTGCTCCTATTTGAAAAACAGTTCTTTTCTTCAGGAGGGCTCTTATCTGTATCTGAGTTTCACCATTATTAATGTCTTAGACAAATTTTATACAAAAGAATTCTTTTTATTGCTATTTAGTGTGGTAATCACCCATGCATAGTTTTTCTTCTTTCTTCAAAGTGCAATAGGGTTTTGTTGAAGTTTGCTGCAGAGGAAATAATCATGACCAAGTTGGAAAACTGTCTGCCATACTTGCATTTTGTACTTAATGTTGACGATTTTTAATAACTATATTTTCTTTTAAATTGTCATTGACTGAGGCCTATTAATAAAACTCTTTTATTGTAGAAATCATCAGTTCTTCAGACGAGGAAGCCGAAGAGAGAGAGGGCCAATCAATGGGAAATGATTCAAACTCAGAACCTGACAATGATGAGGAGAATAGTGCACTACCTGATTTATCAGATGGAGAAGGAACAAGCAGCGGTGGAGAGGATTTGCTAGCCAAGCAAGTTTTCGAAAAATTTAAGGGTGCAAACTTTAAGGTAACTCACTTCTACCTCCCTCTTTGAAGGGTACATCAAAGGAATAAAAAATTAATAGGAAACGGTTGCTGAAAGATGTTCGCTGCAAGGCTGTAGAAAGTTTTTTGAGCTTTAGTAGCAATCTCAAGCTGAAAATTTTCTCCCTCAAAGCAGCTTATCTATTTTTATCTCATTTCCTGTTTTAAAAAGTATAAATTATTAATAAAATAAGTTCTGGGGGGAAAATTCTCTCATACATTTACAGATTTTTCATGCCATGCGCAAGCTGGGGCTAAAATGCTGGAACTTTGTCTATTCCTCTAGGCTGCTGATTAATTTAACTGTTTACTTTTATTCAAAAAGGCTGAAGCAAAGCCTTTCTTGTTTCTCCCTCTTAATTTCAACTGTCAGAGATCATGAGTATTGGACGCTTAGACGCCTTGAAAATAATCTGATTGATGCATGGGACCGATCAAGAAAATTATACTTTTTGAATGTGAAGATCTTCAGCAAAATTAAAGCAAGGAACAGAATCAGGATTAAATCAAAGTGTAGTGGATTTTACCTGACTTCCAACACCACCCACTTTAAACACTTTTTTTTACCATTCTACTCTGTAATTATTCATACTATTATTTTTTGTTCTATTTTACAAATAAAAGGGGCTGCTAACTTTACAAAAACCAATCACAGACAAACAACAGAAACAAGACAAACTATTGGTTTCTCATGGACTATTATAAATATTTTTAAAAGTCTAACCTTTTCACTTGTGAGTCTTCAATCCCACCATTTGAATTGCAAGGTTTCAATACCAAAAGATGGTCAGCACTCTTTGAAAATATTTTTAAAACAGAAATCTCATTGTAATTTTATCTTTTATTTTTCAGCCTGTCTCTGCACAAACAGAGAGTATCAATCAAAGTGGATCCAAGAAGCGAGTTGCTTATGATAGCGTAGCAAATGCCACCTCAAGTTGGCCGCAAGATAACTACAATGCTCCAAAAATACACAATAAAGGGAATGACTCCCTCACCCCTGCTCAGGTACTCAAAATATTTTTTCCATAATCAAGAATGTACTCAAATAATGTTAGATCGTCGTGCAAGAATTCTGTTTTTGAACGACTTAACCCTTCCATTTAAAAATGCCTGGTAAAAACTCCTGTAAATTATAAATTGATAATTAGTGCATTTTTATTTATGTTCCTTTGAATGTTGTATGGGAGGGAATGACTATCCAAAGTGGCAGTATGGAAAATATGTTTTTAGCATCAATTCATAAGCAGTTGAACATCATCCTAGGAATTTTACAAATAAAAATGACCCATAAGTTTGTGAAATTGAGAAATAGGTACCAAACTTTGTCGGTCCATCCACAGGTATTTAAATATAATTAAGATGAGTCACAACTGCACATAGGTCTGTCCTAGCACTTCTGCTTGGCTGGTGGTGCGATTTTGACTTATTAACAGACGTTGTATTTCTGTGTAAAAGTACTGACAAAACACAGACCCTGGCTTCAAATGTGGGGCCATTGCTTTATACAAAAAAGCAGACTTTCCAATTTACTAATTGTCTAGTTAACTGGTTTTGGGCAGCTGCTGACAAGTCTGGTAAATTGAGCTTTCACCATACATTCAAATACATTCTTCAAAAGTCTGAAAATCTTTGAGTATGCAGTGAAGATCTGAATAAGGCATAAGAACTGCACTGACATTTCGCGCTTACTTTTTCAAATGAGCCTCAGCAGATAAAACTCCTTGCTGAGCCTCTCACAGGTATGATGCTCCCGTAACATTTATTACTCTTTCCCAAAAATGCACTTAGTACCAAATGTAAGTACCAGAGTTGAGTTTTGATTATTTGTTTGTTTTAGCTAATGGCCCAGAGGTGGGAAAAAATACAACAACTGAAGAATGCAGCTCCGCCAAATCCAACCGGTCCACAATCACCTGCACCAGGTAAAATTATGAGTTTACAAAATTAAAGCAGTGTTTATTGATAAGTACATTTATTTGTTTTGATTTGAAAGGAGAAAATTCCTGTGAAGGAAGTCTTTTTATTTTTCCATTAATAAAAGACATCCTAGAAAGCCCAAATAGTCATTTGTAGTTTTTTTTGAAACTTCATGTAAAGCATTGTTGTTGCTTTGATAATTTGTAAGTAAATGACTATCGCACATCAAGGATATTGTAAAAATGTGTAAAGCAAATGCCAATTAGTAATACTAATTGTGGCAAATCTCCAGAAATTTCTCTTTGATCCAGGGGTGTAGAAAATATCCAATCACACACCCAAGAAGCGTGTGGGAATGGGGAAACATGTTGAAGGGTCAAAAGTTTTGCAGGGTTTTATCTTAGTTGGCGTATGGACTTATGATACTTGCGCACTGTTGCAGACAATCTCCACAATTAGCGTGAAATTTTGAATTACTCCAGAAGAGAAAGTCACTAGTCAGCTAATTTTGATTGTCTGTGTCATGTTTCTCGTTTCCACTCCTGATGGTATGATCATTTAAGAATCGGGGAAAGGCTACAGAAATGTCTGTACTCTCTTTTTAATTTTTTGACAAGCACAAAAAAAAGAGAAAAGGGTCGCTTTTGAGATTGGAATTTGTTTTTTTTTTGGTGGAAAATTTTGTGGAAAGCTGGAGGGTGGACATCAGGGAATATGGAAGCCTGGAAGATTCTCTATTCCTTGGAAATTCCTGGAGTGTTTCCTAATTATTTAAAATCTAAGTACTCCTTTGATGTATTTTTGAACTGCTCAGAAACTGAATCCATTATCATGAGTATATGGATATCGATTTTCAAGTAATATGCTAGAATCAGGTCATTATGAAAATGATGCATCGTATCTCTATTTATTTTGACTTTCCAATTGATTAGATTCATTTTTTTGGACCAGGTAAAATGCGGATTGCCCATGTTCCAAATGTTTCCTCATTGATTGAGCGAAAGAAGCAACTCATCGAACAGAGAGTTCAACCATACCCATCAAACAAACCTCAACCACCGACTAATTCTAGTCTAAAAGCGAATAGTTCGAAGGCTGAGTCTGATAAATTATCTGCTCAAGAAGTTTTTGTAAGTATCTTACCATGCATTCTATTTCCTCCTCCTTATTGCACTACGTCAGAACGAACTAAAAGTCTCACATTTTTTTCATTGACTTTATTTGCATATTTATTTTTCATGTAATACAACGAGGCCTCCAATTGGAGCTATAGTAATTATGGTAGTAGCTGTAGGTCATACACCTCCAAATCTCTGTAAAATATCTCTGGATATAAAATAGGATACAATTTACTGTAATTAATTTTAGTCACTGTATAGAAAATTTTATAGCAGAACACTTGGAGACTCAAAACTCTGAAAAGATCCTAAAGTTTCTTAAAGGAAATTGTTCTTTCTCCTATGGTAAAGTATCATTATTATTGACTTCCTCGAAAATCCTGAATCCAGAATTTGGCTTTGCATGGCACTGGGTTGTGAGTGTGCATCAAATCAGAATTGTTTGGGCGTTTATGCCAAATGTTTTCCAATAAGAGCAAAATTGGCTGCGTTCAGTTGACAGGCCTGATTTCTTTGCCCTTATTGAACTGTTCTCAATCAAGACTTTCATAAGCAGAGCAGCGCTTTGCTAAAAAAAAACTTATAGTGACTACATAAAATTAAAATATCGGCCGAACATTAAACAGCGGAAATGCGAACTTACTCTCCACTTTTAATTTAGACGCACTAAACTAAGCTCTTGAATTTTATTCTGCAGTAGTCTCTTTTAAAATACAGAGAATATGAAAGTGAAGGGGGATCAACAGTGAAAAGACTTTTACTGTTAATATCAAGTGGAAGAAAAATTAGCTTAAACTCTTTTTAGCACCTTTGACTCACAGATTCTGGTTCTCTTTTACGTAGCAGAGCTTCTTGTGGCAAACATTGCGGTTAATCACATCATTACTGTATTTTTCCTTTTGTATAATTTAATTTCAGGCCTTACTCAAAAGACAGCTGACAGGCAATCATGAGAAAGTAACGGAGCATGAAAGTAAAGTGGGGGTGGAAGCTTTGACCTTAGCTTATGCCTGGCTGTATGACAATGCAGAGGAGGCTCATGAAAAGGTATGTTTTACTATACTTCTAAAATTGAACCGTTGATATTGGTGCCAACTAAACCTCGAGACAAAATTACCCTATAAACTCTGTTCTTTCATGCATTTGCGAGCTCCTCTCATTTTTCACTGCGTGTAAATTAAACGTCTCACTATCGAAACTAATTCTAGCCAAGCCCATTTGGATAATAAATAATAAATTGAAGCTCATACCTCACTTCCATAGGTTGAAAATAGGCAATGATTACTCAAATAATGCAAGGATATTATATAAGTATATTATAAGTTCATAAATGAGGTCTAAGTATGCAATAAATACTAAATATTTGACCTGTGCACAATCAGATATTTCATTCAATGGAGTCTGTCAGTTTCGAGATCCAGTCGAGCCTACTTGTCAAATCAGCTCAGATAATCTGTAGTTTACTGTATAGTCTTTATAAGCTATAGCAAATTTTGCCTGTTGAAACAGCATCAATCTTTAGATAGTTTACGCCAATTAAGCTTATGCACCATTAGAGTTCAGCAGAAAATCAGCTGTCTTCAGTTTAGCTGTGAACGTAAATACAAAAATTAAGATGGAGGGTCTTCTGTGAGACTATAAAAATGAGGAAACTTTTTTGGCATGGACTCTAAGAAAAACTGAATTTTAGGAACACGGACTATGTGCTAAGATGCAATTTCTGTGTGTTTAGGAAGAGATAAAACAAATCATCGACCTTGATGTAGAGTCACACATTCTAACAAATAATATTCCTCTGTTCTAGGCAGTAGAGCTTGAAAAAACAGTATCAAATGCTGCACATCAAGTCATAACTTATCGAAGAGCATTGTTCCTGAAAATCAAGAACATAGCAGACCAAGCTAAAGAAATAGAAAAGAACGGTAAGTAAGCCTCAAATCTTTCATCGATTCTTAATTACTCCTAATTTGGGTACATGTTAATATGAGTGATTTCATCATCTATTAACTGTAGTCTACAACGCGAAAAGTGGCGGCTGGAGGGTGGAATCAGTGATTCGCTTCGGGTATTCATGTTGTTAAAGGTTTGAATTGTAGGTAAACTGGCACACTCAAGCAATCGACCTTTGAATAATACATCAAAGCCACCACTGAAAAATAAATCCAATAAATCCACCGATAAATCGAGCTGCCACTTTTTATGTCAAAGATCATAAATGAGCTTCCCTTCATATTATGTTGAAGTTCTAAGAGTTAGTCCTCACCAGTCTCTCAGTTGTCTATTTTCTCCCGGCGATTTTTTTAA
>NC_092798.1:24542622-24590122 GCF_918797505.1 Bemisia tabaci | reverse complement strand
TTTTTGAACACGTATGATTCTTTTTTGTTTCCCTCCCACGGTTTTTTTTTTATTTTTTTTATTTTTTTTTTTTTTTTTTTTGATCACGGATTTATCATGGCTCGTCATACATAACTTCTCGTATTGCGTTTGGATCCTGACCGACGGACATTGGAGTGCTGTAGTCGTACAGTAAAACAACAACTTAGGACTCGAAACTTTTCTATATCATTTAGCCCTGAGCTTCGTGTAAAATGCCGAAACCCAATTTTTTCTTCCAGTTAAAACAATCGTACTCTCTCCGAATCTTGGTCCTTCTTTCTTGGAATCTTTTCCTATTAGGAAACACTTCGGTTTTTGAGTAGTTCCGTCTCTCAGTAGTCCTATCAGGACAGTTGTCATTTGATTTTGGAATCGAGGGAATTTTGCGTCAAAAACAACAGTTTGTAGGATGACCCTCATCATTCAGTTGTCAAGTTTACAACGTATTGAAACACCTATTTAAAGTTATTGCGCCCTTTTATCGATTTAATGTTTTTCATTCTTCCCTTATCCAAGGAGGCACTGCCTCTCTCAGTGCCAAAGCAAGGTAAAGCGAGTCGCCAGTTTTGTACGTTCTTATGTTCAAGAGGTGTTGCTTTTTTGATATTTTCTTTGTCGGTCATTTGGTCGTGCGTGGCGTCTGATCAGCAATTTTTCTCCTGAAACTTAACTTTTTCGCCCCTATCTTGCCTTTGTTTTTCGTGTCTCTATGTGTCTTGCCACACATCTATAGCAACAGATTAGTAACCAAAATATTAGGGAAATAAGCTCTTTTCAGTAGCTCCGCTGCATGGATTTTTTAAAAGCCCACTTGAGTTCTGGTGTCGTAGTTTTTATTTCATACCCGGTGGAGTAGCCAGATATTGTTCAACGGAAGGAGTTCATAATTCAGAATTTCCCATGTGAATGGGAGGGGGGAGGGGGTCTAAACACTCTCTATACCTACCCCTACCCGTACTGCAGTTACTACATTATGTCATTCGAAAGTTCAAGTAGCTGTTTTGCTGATCTCCTAATCAATACACCGGTTTTATTTTTATCATAGTTTTCTGCACGAATCATATTTATGCTCTTTCCCCATGATATGTAATTCAAGGGAATAAATCGTTCAGTAGTATTACTATTGATTCGTTAAATGGATCAAATGTTAATTGAAGCTCCCTATAAAAAAATTAAAGCACATTGTTGGTCGAGCTTTTTTCCTTATTATCAAAGCTTTACAATACGATTTTTCTTACATATTTAAGACTAATAATTAACTGAGACCTAAATTTAAGGCTATGAAAATATGTTGTTGCCTCCAAGTGCTTGAGTTGTTTGAACGTCGCCCTTTCAGATTATCAATTCGCATTTATTTAAATTTCTAACTTAATTTTTGCAAGTAGTCATCGTATTGTAAAACATTTTCGGTTTTTTCCTCCCTTATTTTCTTTAAAATCATCAGGTTTTAAGTAATTTGTTTAACTAATGTATCTGAGAGAATGTTTCACTTCTGACGCGCACCTTTTCGTATGGAAAAAGAACAAAAAGAAGGAAGACATGCATTTGACTGACGCGATACAAATATTCATGCCTGACATTACGACGTATTACATCACTATCGACTCATCTTATTTCCGTTCATGTGGATTACATTTTGCAATAAGGAACCATCATCTTTAGCTTTTTCATAAAATCACATTTCTGCACCGGGAAATTAATGGCAAATATGTTGTTTCTAAAATTAGCCAGAACTAGTGGTTCCTAATTGCAATACGTAGTCCATGTATAGGTTATGTAGTAGCAGTAGTAACTTATTATTTATTCGAAGGTGCCTTAGCAACTTCCACTATTCACGTCTTAGCAATTTAAATTCTTAAGAATTAAGGCACAATTGAAAGTTGATGCTTAAGTAACTTGGAAAAAAAAATAAAAGTTAAAAGCACTTGAGCATCAACTTGAAGAAAATCTCGAGGGTAGGTGCCTTTTAAAGGAAGGGTGTAGAGGTTAGAGGAGCTGATTACACATGTCCCAAATGAGAGCCGAGACGATGAACTAGACTCATCGTTTTGGTCCCCATTTGGGACATGCGTAATCGGTGCATGTGCTCGGATCAAACTCACAGTGGCGAGCTCGGGTTCCACGATCAAATTTAGCCCATCAAAATGAGTCATAGATGTGACTCTTGATTGTTGGCTCAATTCTGATCGGCTCAATTTGATCCCGGTTTCCAGGATCAAATTGAGCCGATCAATCTAGTTGAGCCAACAATCAAGAGTCACATCTATGACTCATTTTGATGGGCTCAATTTGATCGTGGAAACCGGGCTCCACTCTGTGAGTTTAACCCGAGCTTAAGGTGATTCGTCAAGCTCAAATGACGTGGTCGAAGTGGAGTGCGATATATCGCATCGATTAGGTCAAAAATCTCGGTAGATTTTTAATTTTTAGCAAAAAAAAAAAGAACGATAGCCCCCGCGCATGAGCCCAAAGAATCATTCTAAACCCAAAAATCAGCAAAATTCAGAGAAATGAAAGCAAAATAGTGTTTGGAAAAAAACCTCGCATTCGATACAGAAATCGATGGCTGAATCGAATGCGAGGTTTTTTTCCAAACACTATTCTGCTTTCCATTCTCGGAACTTTGATGATTTTTGGGTTTAGAATGATTCTTTAGGCTCATGCGTAGGGGCTATCGTCCTTTTTTTCGTTAAAAATCAAAATCGACCAAGATTTTTGACCTAATCGATGCGATATATCGCATGCCAGTTCGACCACGTCACTTGAGCTTGACGAATCACCTTAAAGAGGTCCCGAAAGTTCCGCATAAGCCGCGACGTGCATTTCACGGCCGTGACGCACAACGACGACGACCGCCGTCAGTTCCGGTCATAGTGCCTCACTTACGGTCCGACGTCCGACGAACGGGTGGACACCCGCTGGGCGCTCCGTCGACTGCTCTACCGTGATGACAGTGCCTCCGTATCAGCTTCACTTTCAGGCCGGGGCCTCTAGCCTCGGTCTGGAAGTGAAGTTGAGTTGGAGGCTCTGTCGTCCGACCGAGCACTCGACGAAGCGCCCGGCGCGCGGTCGTCCGCCCGGTCGTCGAATGTCGACGTCGACGTCCGTCGAGCGGGTGGACACCCGTCGGGCGCTCCGTCGACTGCTCTACCGTGATGACAGTGCCTCCGTATCAGCTTCACTCTCAGGCTGATGCCTTGAGCCTCGGTCTGAAAGTGAAGTTGAGTTGGAGGCCCTGTCGTCCGACCGAGCACTCTACGAAGCGCCCGGCGCGCGGTCGTCCGCCCGGTCGGCGGATGTCGTGTACCGTCTGGAGGCACTAGAGGAGCGATCTGCAGACACCGCCCCGGCCGCACGTCTGCCCCGGTGGATGGTTGCGGGCACCGTGGAGGTGCCCTTTGTACCCTTGGTCGGTGACCTTGGGATTGGCTCCCGATGCCCAGCTGGGGCATTGTTACCAGTCTCTTCTTTCTCTCTTTTTTTCTTTCTTCTTCTTTCCTTTCCTTTCTCTTCTTATCTTCTCTTTTTTCCTTCCTTTTTTTTCTTACCGTGGTCGACTGATTGACTGATTGATTGACTGACTGAATGATTGATTGATTGAGTGATTGATTGATTGATTGATTTATTTATTTATTGACTGATTGAGTGAGTGATTGATTGATTGATTGATTGATTGATTGATTTATTGACTGATTGACTGACTGACTGATTTGGCAAAGTGAGCTTCATGAGCTTAGGGGTCTGCTAGGGCATGAGTGTTTTATCCCTCGCCTTCACTCGCTCCTGATCATATTCATCTCTCCAATCCTTGTTTTCTGAGAAAACAAGGATTAGAGAGAAAGTGGAGAAAACGTTTCTCTTTTCTCCACTTTCTTCTTTAGAGTAAGTATCTAATTTTCTCTTAGTTTTTACGTGTTTCTAACCATGATTTTCTTCTCTTCTTTTTCCTGTCTAATAAATTCACTTTCTTCCGTAGTCCAAGTATCTAATTTTCTCTTAGTTTTTAAGCGTTTCTAACCATAATTTTCTTCTCTTCTTTTTTTGTTTAATTAATCCACTTTCTTCCGTAGTTTAAGTGTCTAATTCTCTCTTAGTTTTTAAGTGTTTCTACCCATTATTTTCTTTTCTTCTTTTTCCTGTCTAATTAATCCGCACTTTCTTCCGTAGTTTGAGTATCTAATTTTCTATTTAGTTCTTAAGTTCTTCTACCTATCATTTTCTATTCTTCTTTTTCGTGTCTTATTAATCAATTCATTCATCCTTTCCTCATAGTATTGAATAAAGTAGCCTAGCGTAACTCATTAGTAACTGTTTTAGAATTCTGTGCCGTTCCGAATCCCTCAGTCTTTTCCCTCATTTCAGGACCCATTTGCAATATTCACTCAACTTGATCGAAAAGCCGTACTCTTAGTTTCTTGTGGTTACCTAGACAGTAGCAGTAACAACGACAGAAGCAGTTGGAGAGGAATAAGTAATGGCAGCCAGCAGAAGACGAAGAAGAACCAGCAGAGGAATCAATAAAACTGCAGTAAGTAATAGCAGTCTCAGAGAAACAACAAAAAATTATCGGCTCTAATGGCTCAATCCATGCTAAAGAGAGGCAGCAAAAGAAAGATCAGAAAAATAAGCAGATGAAAAAGAAGGACGAGTAGAAGAAGAAGCAGGAGTAGAAGCTGAAAAGGAGTTGAAAAGAGTAACAGCGAAAGCAGTAATAGCAACCTCAGAAAAAAATAGAAACATCACTAACATGAGAGGATCTAAACCAGGCTGAAAGAAAGGAAACAGCATCAGCCTGAACTTGAACGCTGAGGTGTGCCTCAGTTGCATTAATTCAACATGTGCAACAATCCATAGATCTCCGAAATATTTTCCAGAAGTTCATGCAAGCAGTGTTGTACATTGAAAAAAGAAAATCGGATGTTTTAAGCCAAAAGAAAAAAAACATTCTCTCTGCAGTCATCTTCATTCCGAGGAAAATCCTCGTTAAATCAAGAATGTGACTTCTGTCATCGGATGTTTACTGGTTGTGATGAAACATTTTTCATCCGGCAACCAGATATATTTCATCGCAAAATGGAAAAATTCGCTGTCACAACCAACACTTGACTCAGCTTAGTAATTCGTTTCCTCAACACAACTAATATTTTTCTCAGTGTAATGGAACACAGTCAAGTAAACTGTTGTCTTCGTTGTAAGTAATGCACGAGTCTCTTAGTATGTAAGCAAAATGTGAGTCGGTTAGAAGGTTGGAAATGGAGCCAACGTGTGTTACAATTCAGTAAACTGAAAATCGCAGCACAGATGGAAACAGCTCATACGAGCACAATTTTCCCTCAAAGAGATATGCTGTTTGGTGCAACATTAGTTACGACCATTCAGGACGGCATACAGACGCGTTGCGGGTCTAATTATACAAATCAGTTTGTAAATGTACTAGATCGGAGCGAATTTCGTCATTTGTAAATGTGCTAGATCGGAGCGAATTTCGTCATCCAATTGAGTGAAAACATAGATGAAGCATGCTATTCAAATAATCGAGAATTTGCTCACGAGAATTGTATTGCTTCTTCTGAGAGTGCTTAATGAGCTGAGTTCTCAGTATTTTTCCAATTTTTTTCTTCTGAAATGGGAAATTGGTGAAAATTTGATTTAAAAGTGAGAAAATGTGCCACCTTGCAACGTCACCTGGCGGCATTTTCCCTGAAAACACATATTTTAGCAGATTAGGCTATTTTGTCATATTTCTTCCAATACTTGTTCAATTTAGATATCAAGCTTATCTTCGTGCTCAGTTTTTTTTTAGCAGTTTCATTTTAAACACGGAAATTACACAAATTTAGACGCCTGCAAATTCTCCATTAAATCTTGCGCCCCTTTTTTCTCTCTCTTAAGAAGTTGTAAAACAAGTCGTTTTGTTAATGGTCATCAGGGCAGGGCTGCCGATTCGTGAGTAACTCTCATTGCGAGTAATTTGAGATCAGTGTGTCAAACGTGAGTAGAATGAGCAATTCACGGTAATCCGACAATCTGGGAGTATATTTCCTTTAGTGTCTCGAGAAGAATTGAAGAGATCAATGAAATGAAGTATGATTTTAATTAGCTCATGTTTGGCAAGATTTTGTATATGAGTAATAAGTGAGTAAAATCATGAACGGTGAGTAAAGAGTGATTATAATTGAGAATGATGAGTAAAGAGTGCGTAAAATCAAGAAACGATGAGCCTCCAGTGAGTAAAATCGAGAATGATCAGCACAGACTGAGTGAAATTGACGACGGTGAGTAAACAGTGAACAAAATCGAGAAACGATGAGTAAAGAGTAAGTCGAGAACAGCGAGTAAATGTGAATAAAATCGAGAAATGATGAGTATTGAGTAAATTGAGACCACTGAGTAAAAGTGAATAAAAGTGAGAGACAATGAGTAATGAATAAGTCGAGAATAGTGAGTAAAGGTGAATAAAATTGAGAAACAATGAGTAATGAATAAGTCGAGCATAGTGAGTAAAAGTGAATAAAATTGAGAAACGAAGAGTAAAGAACTAAGTAGAGAACAGTGAGTGAAACTTGTGAGAAAAATTGAGAACAATGAGTAACAAGCAAGAAAAATTGAGAACTGTGAGTGTCGGCAGCCCTGTAAATGATGAGCAGTCCAGGGTAAACAGTTCTTTAAGTCATTGAAACATTGAAAAGCTGGACAAGATGGGGGAGTTTGCCTAACCTGGAAAAGTCAGAGATTTTTGCTAAGAAACCTGGAATTATTCTTTCAGTCGAAAATTAATTTCTATATCATTATTTTGTTGCCACCCGAAGTTCTCGAATTCTCGATTTTGCGATTTTTTCTTTCGAGAAATCTCGCGCTAATTTTTTTTATATTTAAAGCATATTCTTGAGAAATTGTGCTAAAATCTCATTGATAAGTCGTAGGAAAGTCAGGAAATTTCATGTTCCAAAACTCTGAAAAGTCCTTGACCCAGGTATGATGAATTCGAGTTCGTCATCGAAGGAAAACATCACACTCCACTGACTGTTTTCAAGCCAAACAATGAATTTGCATGGATGCAATTCCCAACTATATTTTGTAGTTCCCTGTTCATTAATGATGTTTTATAACGTGCACAAAAACGATGCAAATGGTACTTTTTCTTTTAGGATGCCAAGCAACCAAATCAACTGGAACCAAAATAGTAATTAAAGAAATATTGCATCCCCTACAGAACGAGACGTTATTACAAAGGAAGAATCTATGCCATAATGGTTATTTACTATATTTTTTAGTTTCTTGATCATCCGGAGGAATAATGGCACCTGATTATATTTTTTATTACAAGATACCCTTTGGTTATCATAATCATTATCATCTTCAATTTTATTTTTACGATTTTTCTTGATCTTATTCTTGTTCTATCGTTACAAATTATGTGATACCCTTTGGTTATCATAATCATTATCATCTTCAATTTTATTTTTACCATTTTTCTTGATCTTATTCTTGTTCTATCGTCACAAATTATGTTGTAATATGTATTGTAAACACTTTAATTGGGCAGAATTTAAGTAAGCTAAGCACGTTTTCAAATGTATGATTCGCTTCCTGGCGAACCCTACAATTTTCTTAAAATACCTATTAGTCACTATCCAAGTATAACTATTTCGTGGCTAATCTTTTAGTGCGCAGTGCAGTCTTAGTGGTGGTGTTGTGAGTGCTTTCAGCTTGGCGTCGGGCAATTGGATAACGCTTTCCTGGTACGTACCTCATGGTTTTTTCATTCTTGTATTTTTTCGTTCATTGAGCCCCTTCACTGCTGGGCAAAGGAAAAACGCCGTATGAACCTTCAGTCGTTGCGAAATTTCCTTTGATAAATCAGAAATTTTTAGGCAAATTCGTTTTCTCAAAATCACAAAAATCTTTTTTTTCCAATTTTTCAGAGAATTTTCCTCGTAATTTCATCTAACCAGTCTGAAAATTTGAAGGAAAAATATTCTTACTTTCTTTAAAAATGAATATTTTCCGGAAGGAAAGGCAACATTCGAAAGTTCATACCGTGTTTTTCCCTAGAACGCGGCAGTACAGGCATGCAGAATGTGCTCGATCTCCTGATTCGTGGATCGCGGCGCGGGAGTAATTTGAGACAGGTGAAACGTTAAGATTTTCCTTCATTTCCGCATGATACCACATCACATACCTACTCCGGAGTCCGTGTAGTCGCACCGCGGCACGATTGATTTCAGCTTAGACTTGTATGGGCACTCATTCATTTATGTTACAGATTTTAGACAGGTGAAACGTAAAGATTTTCCTTCACTTCAGCGTGATACCACATCACATACCTACTCCGGAGTCTGCATAAGGCATAGTTGTATTGCTTGATTTCCGCTTGTATCACGATAGACAGGTGTAACGTTAAGATTTTCCTTCATTTTGACGTGATACCACATCACATATCTATTGCAGAGTCTGCATAGCTGCATCGCACGCTTGATTTCCGCTTGTGTTTCGATGCGATCATTATGTCTTCATTCATATATAAGCCGTTATGTGCACTTCTTTTTCAAGTTTCTTGTAGCCGATTCAAAAATATATCAAAAGGTGCGGAAATATCCATGGAATAACAGTGAAAATATGAGCCTTGAAATCGTAGCCCAGTAATTGTTTCTGAATCCCGGAGCAGGTGTAAAGATGTTGTATCGCGCGAAAATCTAGGAAGATCATAGGATTTTACCTGTCTCAATTTAGTGATGTTCATGAATATAGGAATTCTGCTCGCATCGTTAAGCGCGTAAATGTAGTGCGCCAATATTGGGGCTCCGAGGTAGGTATGTGATGTGGTATCTCGCGACAATGAAGGCAAATCGTAGGATTCCAACGTCTGTTACAACCTAGGCACCTAAAGAGAAGATTAATCAATTTGGCCGACATCTCATTGTGAACAAGTGTCTTTCAGGATTAAGACTTTGTAACTGAGACAATATTTGCGAAATCAAAAATTTATAAGTGTTTTTATAATTTTTGATCAGTGTACCTACTATCGTAGTTTACTATTGGGAAAAGTGGAAAACAAAGAGAATGTAAAAGCAGCCCGAAACGGAAACGGCAATCGGGAACACAGGAAAATTCCGCATTTTCCTGTGTTTTCGATTGTCGTTTCTATTGGGAAAATTAGTACCACTGGATAATTCGAGTTCATGTAAGTTGGTTGCCCTCTTGGGCCCCAAGAGCTACATGGCCCGATCAAACCTAACCTCCAAATTTTTGAGTTGTCTATACTCTTTCTACAAAGGTTCTCTAACTCCGGTGCCCCATCAATTAATGAAAATAGTATTTTTTATTTTAAACACAGACTGACAACTGAGTGCTTCTCTATTACGAACGTATTAGGACTTTTCCGCTTTTTTATATTTTTTATTTTTTTATTATTATTTTGCTTCAAGACCACTGTGCATACCGACTCCGGAATTTGAATAATTGAACGCTTTTCGTACTCAACGATGCTATCATAACGCCTAAAAATTTTGGTGTTTTGAGTTTTCTTTTCTAAAAAATTTTTCATGCTATGGAAATTTTTGAAGTTTCCATCCGAGGAAGTTAAAAAAGCGTTTTAAATAATTGAACAAATTCAACTGATGGTCGGAAGTGAACGAAAAGTCCATGCTCTCATGCCAATTTCCCCGGCTGAGAAAGTCGAGCTTGAAATTTTCACTTGCCTTTCTATGGGTATTTTAGAGAGTACGGAAATTTTTGAAGTTTCGGTCCGAGAAAGTTAGAAATGCACTATAAATGATTGGACGTATTTCTATCAAACGGATCGAAGCAGGCCCCCCACATCCCATCTCGGGCCCTGGTACCAGTTTTAAGGTCAAAAACGATAATCCGGGTATCGGAACTAAGCTGTTCTGATAACGCCTTCAAAGGCGGCGTGATACCTCACGCATTCCGGAGAGTTCAAATGGTTGTATCATCGCGCCGTATGAATGTGACGGAAGATTTAAATGGAAATAGCCTCCATGCAGGCTCGCCACATCCCATCTCGGGCCCTGGTACCAGTTTTAAGGTCCGGGCCCCGAGCACGGGGGGGGGGGGGGGGTCGAGGGGCAACCCTTTGAGAAATTTTAGAATTTTTACGACTAATCTGACGCATTTCGAAGCTTCCATAAATAAATTTTCCATCAATTTCTGCGGAATAATTATGTTTTTTTTATATACTCTCAGCACAAAATACTTGCGAATTGTTGTATTCAAAACATCTGGAATATTTTAATTTTTTTTTTTTTTTGGGGGGGGGCTTATGATACTATTTTCAGTTCTTAGAAGGGCCAGGCCCCCCTGGACTCCCCTTCGTTTGTCTAGGGCAAGGGATTTGAGCCATGAGCCATTGAAGTCGAGGATGCCCAGCCTGGAGACTCTTAGCATCTGACGACGGAAGAAAATGGAACGCAGTCACTAAAAATATCCCTCTGTACTGAAAATCTTGAAAGTAGATAGAAATTTTCCAAGAAGTATACTTCTTTGAAAATTTAAGAAGAATTCTATTGTGCCCTAACGTGTTTCTGAAAATCTATTCCCTTTTGCGAAATTTTTAGGGTAAATTTTTCACTTTTTCTTACGAAACAAGGGTTGCATGTGAATTCATAGTGGTTTATCACGGGTAACAAGGGCCCCTTCCGGGGCCCGGGTCCCGGTACCAGGGCCCAGTATCCCCTCCCTTGTGGCGGGTCTGGACCTAAGCGTCATAGGGTAAGGAAGGTAGAGGGGGGCTTGGATTGGCGGCGGAATCGGGCGTCCGACTTATTCCGTCCTATACCCGCAATGCTTTTCCATGGCGCTTAGGTCCGTTTGACAGAACGCGCTATCCGGCATTTTGAATTCCTAAAAAGGAACTCAAATTGGCGCTTAGTTCCGTTCAATAGAAATACGTCCAATTGAATTAATGCAACCGGTCGGGAAAGACAAAAAAGTCTATGCTCCTTTGTCAGCTTCTCTGGCTGAGAATCTGGATCTCGGAATGAGAGTTTCATTTTCCACGGAATTTTTTCGGCCTATACGATAATATTTTAAATAATCTATTTTTGATGAAGTAGGGATCAGTTTGCAGGTCAATGTTTATACAATCTACTAAAATCGCTACAAACAATCACGAAATTTGATCAAAAAGTTTTATCTGCCCATAAGGAATAGTTGGACTACATTTTGCAATTTGGAACTATAAATTCTAGCCCGGTTTAAAAACAACGTATGTGCCATTCGTTTCCTTATGCACATAAGTGTTTTTCCAGAAGAGCCAGAAATTATAGTTCCAAATTGCAAAATGCGGTCCAGTTCATCGTCAATAATCAGAAAAACTCTTAAAATATCAATGTAAGATAGAATTATTGACTAGTTGCCCACAGATGTACAGAACCCCCCTCTAGCCTTCCTCTAGATGTTTATGATTCCATTTAATGACGAGTTAATTTTTTTATTTTTCCAGGAACCTGTGATGTGAGCTGCAGCCCTGACGGCCGACGCAAGGTATGTAAATCATTGTTGTATGCATGCCGCATTGATTAATGCCCTTTTGTCTCGAATTCAGTGTGTCAAAATATCTGAAGCCGACTCGTCCAAGTCGTCGAGACACCTTCTTCCCCCAGTGGGTTGCTATACCTTGAATGAATTTTGACCTGCGAATACACTTTTCCAAAATTGTCAGAAACCGGGAAATGACGGAACTCTAGAAAGTCAGGGAAAAGAACGAAAATGTCAGAGGAAATTGTTGGGTCATCTTTATTTGCTGTCTAGAATGGATTTGTCGTTTGGAACAACACATTTTGTCGGAAATCTATTCCTAACAATGTCTTATTAAGCTTTCGGCATATCTTCAATCCAAATCATCCAAATATTCAATCCAGAATTTGACAGGGAAATCAGGCCAATGTCAGGAAATTTCGTTTTTTAAATTCTGTGGCAGCTCTGTAATCGATATAAATCCGTAGATATGATATAGTCTCCAGCGTTGAAAGCATGATAAATTCCTTTTATTGAGTATTAAATATATGTTGTGTTCGTCTTCCCTTTCCCCTTTCGGAGGAACACGCAGAAAATCGATAAAAATCAAGCAAGATTTTCAGCCTTTTTGCCTCCACGAAAGTAATTGTAATGCCCCTAAACTACTCTCCGAATGACCTCCGAACGCTCAACCCCAGATCCTCAATGTACCCACAAACCGTGGCTTCTAGGCGTGGTGAAGCGGGATGGTAAATAATTCAACACTGGTACGGTTCTAGGTTTACACTTTAATCCCACCTTCAAGAATAACTTAACACATTTCAACTTAAAACTGCGTAACTTAAAACACTAAAGCCCGGATCGCGGGTCAGTGACCCGGAGCAAGTGACGACTTCCGTAACTTACGTGACTACTTAGAGAGACTTAAGAACTTATGACGCAACGACTTAAACACTTAGAGAGATTGATAGAGGTTGATACCACTTTGGCCCGTGGCGCCAAGGGGGAGCTTCCAAGACCGGCCGGAAGGGTGCGGTGGCGTTTGCGGACGTGGCGTTTGCGGATTCTAGAAATCCGGTGGCGTTTGCGGATTCTCATATTTTGACGGTGGCGATTGCGGACAGGCGGAACAGGGTCGGTGGACTTTGCGGACCAGAGAATTTCGGCGGTGGCGATTGCGGACGGAGGGGTAGGCACCTACTTATGCTGCCCCCCACCCCTGCGCTGTATATTAAAGAGAAAAATTACCGGAGATGCTCTGGATTCCTTTTCGTGGATGTAGAATGAAAAAAAATATTAGTATTAAACATTATATTAGTATAAAAACATATGAGCAGCGAACATACAATAAATTTTTAAAAAAGGCATATCAGAAATCAAGAAACTGAAAAATCGTCAGTTTCAGTCCATTTTTAGGATTAAAAACATGTTCTGGGTTCTAGTCCAAAATTACTGAAAGTAAAAAAAATTACATATAAATAATGAAAACAGATAGGTACATAGGTACATTTTTGTCTGAAATTATATATGAAAAGCATGGAGAAAGCTTAACAAAAATTATTGTTCAGCCAAAGATCGCCAACGGACCTATGGCGCTTCTTACTCCATGTCGGCAATTTGCAACGAATAGATTAATTAAAATATTTATTAGCATATGTATTTTCAGACAAAAAATGGACCTACGTACCTATTTGTATGTGTTTTCATTATTCATATGTAATTTTTTTACTTTCAGTAATTTTGGACTAGAATCCACAACATGTTTTTAATCCTAAATATGGACTGAAACTGACGATTTTTCAGTTTCTTGATTTCTGATATGCCTTTTTTAAAAATTTATTGTATGTTCGCTGCTCATATGTTTTTATACTAATATAATGTTTAATACTAATATTCTTTTTCATTCTACATCCACGAAAAGGAATCCAGAGCCTCTCCGGTAATTTTTCTCTTTAATATACAGCGCAGGGGTGGGGGAAGCATAAGTAGGTGCCTACCCCTCCGTCCGCAATCGCCACCGCCGAAATTCTCTGGTCCGCAAAGTCCACCGGCCCTGTTCCGCCTGTCCGCAATCGCCACCGTCAAAATATGAGAATCCGCAAACGCCACCCGATTCATAGAATCCGCAAACGCCACGTCCGCAAACGCCACCGCACCGGCCGGAAGGTGGGGAGTGCCAGTTGCGACTTTTACCCGTAACTCGGTGAGCGGCGCAAGGAGACGGAGTGCCGCGCCTTTCGCTAAGTTTTTCCGGGCCTCCACAGTTGGCCTACGGCGTCCTTTCCCACGGGAAGATGCATCCCCAGATCTGCTGACCCAAGGAACTTGTAAACAGACCCGCGGACGCATCTCTGGTAGATCGGCCAGGTCCCGAACCCCCAGAGCTGACCTGGGTGCCAGCTCTGGGGGAGCGCCTTTCCTTCACGCGCAACCAGGCTGCTAATCTCGATTGTACCTAGATTTTGGGTAGTTCCGGCATCTCGGCCAGGGGACTGCCATAGTATCTCGGCCATCCGCGTCGTCCCGCGCGACTCCGCGGCGGCGCCGGTGCAGGTGCCTACGACTTAAACTACACGTACTACTCTAAATCCGTTCCACTTACGTCGAAATATATATAATCGGTAGGAAATATCGAGTGGTTCTCGCGGTATTGAAATGAAAATCGCGCAGTTTCTCACTTTTTAACAGTCTGAATTGAAGCGAGCAACTATTCGAGCTCCGGAGTAGGTATGTGGTATCACGCAAAATTGAAGGAGATTCATAGCTTTTCTCCTAACTGAATTTCCTTCGCTCATGAAAATCATGCTCACGTCGATATTAAAGTCGCGTGTTTTTCGGAATTGAGGTGAAAATTATGGGATCTTTAGTGTCCTTCATTATCCGCTGTAAAATTTGCGTGCGCGTCGCGATATTGAGGCAAATAAAGCGTAATTTGTAATAATTTTACAAAACCCTTGAACAATCGCGAAAGTCTGGAAATACCAGAGAAAGCTTGCCAGTACACCTACCCTCTGAGTCAAATTATCTTGAGCATGCAAGATTCAGAGCTTAACTGATTTTACTATGTATACTTACTTTAATATCTAACTCAAAAGTAGCAAAAATGTGAAATGCACAAACAAATTTTACTCAATTGGACCGCGTGCAACCGAAAGGAACCAAGCCACATCAGCTTTTGCCAAATTTAACTGGGAATTTAATTTTTTGCGAGAAAACGTTTAGGCGGATTTCTTTGAAATGCTTAAGGAATTTGCTTCGTATTATGGAGAAAATTCACTGATTGCACAAAAATCCGCACAATCGTTTTCATGTCAAAAATTAAATTGCCCAATTATATTTGGCAATAGCTGATGTGGCTTGGTTCCTTTCTGCTAAGCCCGGTCCAATCGGCCGTGATTTGATCCGTGTACAAAATCGCCAAAGCAGTCACAAAGTCCCGAATTTCGAAGATCATAAATAGGTAGCTCTTCCACCATAGATGGACTGAACATCGAGTTGAACATATTTATGCTAAAAGGACCTATGTGCATAGGGTTTGCATGTAACATAGTTCCTTTTAGCTTAAATACGTCCAGTTAGGAGTGAAGGAGGACAAAAGCTCGAAGGAGAGGGAAGGATGTGGCGGGCACGCGCTCAGGGGATTACAAATTGGTCTCTTTATCTCCCGTTCTGACCGTCCCTTCCGAAACACAGACACAGCTTCAGTTGACTTTCGAGCCCTGACTAAGCGCGCAACGCTTGAAACTTGCGAGTTTTCCCGCTGCACCCCAGTTTCCCGCTTTCCCGAGAGAGAGCAGCACGCGTCCTGTATTGAATATCTCGAGTTATCAGCCGCAGTTCTCAGCTGTGCGACGAGACACGAGTCGAACGTCAAGTTTGGGTGGGACGTGTTAACATTTTACCTTAGTTTATTTTCGTATCAGTGTTTTAAAATGAACTCAAGTGCCTGCAAAATTGTGTCTCAATGATTCCTGTGTTATTTTGTAATCGCTGTGAATTTTTTGTCTCTATTTTTACGTCGTACCATGGTCGGAATCCGTTTGTTTTGATTGAGTCCTAATCTAGACATGTACATAACCTCACTATTTTCAGAATGTTTAATTTTATCAATAAAATTGAATAGTGATGACATCCTCAAGTAAGCGTTTTGATATAACTTATTGAATGAAGTTTTGCCCCTCCAATTGCACAGAGTGAGTCAGATATCGTGGAAATTTTCAGTTGAATTATTTAAATTGCTTCCCTAGGTATTAGCCAAATCTATTATCAATGATTTTTCATTGAGCAGTACTGCATGCTTATCAAGCGACACGATTGCTGTCTTTGGGGGATAAAGCTTTTGAGATTTTATATTTTCCTGACTCCTTGATCAGTGTTTTGTCATCATCTTGGGATATTAATTAATTTCATAAAATGGGTAATTCTGGCAATTTTTTGCTCCCGAAAGTTTAACTATCAGCCGCTAAATTTTTCAGAGCATATGCCGAAATATTTATCTTAACTTCATTTAAACCTATAAATATTGGTCAGAATTTAAAGAAAAAGTTGGCATCTCTAACGCTCTTCCCCTCCAAAGGTGTTTCTTTTATTATTATAAATCCAAACAAGGAAAACACTAGCAAATGAATAGTTTGGTCAGTAAGAGAAGCATCAGCTCATTTTTTAAAAAATATTTATGCTATCAAACATTTTAAGTAGCTGTGAATGGAAAGTTGTCAGTTTAATACTAGTTGATCCAGCTTCGATGCATAACACTACAGAGGTACTATGCAATTTGTCACTGTCTATGGATAAGCTTATTGTTAGCAGAATCAGGAAACGGAAAGACTGGAATTCTCCATCTTGAGCCCCCCCCCCCCCCAACTAGCAAATTAATTGTTTTCTCTCTCACTATTTATCCCTCCTTTAATTGGAAGCAATACAACATCTAAGGAGCGTTTTGCAGAAGAAAGACTATGTTTTTTCCTGAATCAAAAGAAAAAAACACAACTTGTGAATGAAAATTTACCTATTTTTAGCTCTGCTTAAATTATCCATTTCGAATGTTCGGGGTAGGGGTGGGAGGAGGGAGTTTAATGAAGAACCCAAATTGAAAAATTTCCACGATATCTGATTTTGTAGCAACTTTTGGAAGGGAGTGATACATTAGAGCTTTCTCATATCAGTGCTTTGGCTAATTCCACGCATCTCAAATTAATTTAAAATTAACTAGTTTTAAGTAGAAATTTTAACGAGTAGAAAGCTATCAGTTTATGATGCAAGTTGCTCTAAATCAATTAAATCATTTTACCAATCTTAGCATTTTTTTCTTTATTTACAAACATCCAGCCATGCAAGCTTTTTTCGCTTTTTCTGAGATTTTACGCAAATCTGGCAATCTTGCAGTTTTGATCAATTTCCGCCATAGGTTATGAAATTTGCTCAGTAAATTTGATCTTGCATTAAGTAATTACTTAGTTTACTTTTTAAAAAGTGATTTATAATTGAGTAAAATTAGTTTTTGCATTTCACATTTTTTTGCTACTATCGAGTTAGATATTAAAGTAAGTAATCATAGTACAAGCAGTTGAGCTCTGAATCTTGCATGCTCAAGATAATTTGACTCAGTAAGTAGGTGAACTGTGGCGTGCTTCCTCTAGTATTTTCAGATTTTCCACGGGAAAGCAGGATCAAAGTCATTTTGAAAGTCTAGAAATGACATTGTTTCATTCGAATGTGTAACATTACAAGTTTGCAAATAAAAGAAAAAGAAGATAAAAAGAATTACAATTCTGTGAAAATGCCGGGAATTTTTTAGGTAGTCGTCTTACGCAGCTTAAGCGCTGGGTTCAAAAATGACCATGCTTCTTTTCTACCTTCACAAATTTTCTCAAAAATCGAAAGAATTCTGCGAAGATGGGCTCTTTTGTAAGACTAATCCGTCTTCACCTCCTTCTTTTTGCGTCAAGGAGAACGGGAATATGTTTTTGCTCAGGTGCGTCCAATGGAGCTACTAACACTTCAGTTTTATAGCAGGCAAAAGTGACCTTAATTTTTAGCAGTCATCCATCAGTTTTCCGAAAACTCTGATTTTCGAAAGAGATAAAACCGCGTTTTTAAGAGAAACATCTGGGATTCAATTTAAGAAAGAGGAAGAAGAAGAAAAAAACTTCTTGTTCATTCAGAGGCTCAATTTACCGATCAGATTGAAATAATGGTGTATGGGCGGCTCATACCATTTGACCAAACAAAATTTGTCATCAGTAGCAGCAGAGAAAATTTTTTAGACACACGATATCCATTTTTCCGTGTATTTTCAGCTGATAAATAAAAAATTGACTTTGGTTTTCCTCTGTGACGCACCATTTTGTATAAAATCAAGCCCTCTTTGAATTCTTTTTTCAAAAGAAAAAATTTCCGGCAAATCGGAGGGGGAAAGGAGTATAAGTAATCAAGGTCGTTTTCGGACTGCGCAACTTTTTTCTCTTTTTTTTTTGCAGACCTGTGTCATTGTAGGTAAACTTAGCACCTCTGAAAGGTCTTACTGAAGGTAGAAGTTTATACTGTGGAACGTGTTGTTTCAACAGCAGAAAAGCCTAGGTCATATTCTTAAAAACGACATTCCTCATATATCTGAAAATTTTCGAATCATTAAACATAATTCAAGTTACTTGCGAATGCAAAGCATATAACAAAGTCAAACCCAATGCTTTCTGAAGATAAAGATCTTTTAGTGAGATTTCAATCACTCAAACCTCTTCATCACTTGGTTCTTGCAAAGACGAATGCCCACATTTTTCTGCAAGTTTAGAACTGCGCGCCGTTTAAAAATAAGTTTTTCCTCTCACACTATATGTTCCAAAACTAGCTCTTTGATACGTGCTGCCTAAAATTTTTAGAAATCTTGTAAGTGAGTAATTCAATAATTGATATTCATTAGAAGTTTATGGTTTTAGTGCAGCAAACTCTGACCGCGCACAGAACAGCACAAAGTATAACATGACTAAAAATTAGTGCGCAACAAAATGTCGTCTGTTCTCATACTTTTCTTGTATACTTTTCAAAATACATAGTGACTTCTCCTTCTTATCTGTGAATTTCCATTTCTGCATCTATTCAGCAAGCTTAACTTGTCACACAACATTCTACTTATTAATTTAAAATGTTAGTTTTTCTTGGCAGTTTCAATTTATGCTCAACATAAGATCTCAATTAGTCAAACATTTTATCTCTCATTAATTAATTGTCGCTTAATTAAGGTTCTTTAAACCATCCTACAAGCCCATTCTGCCCGCTTACCCATCGCGCGTCTTGAAATCAGTGTCATCCTCTTGTATGAACGCTGAGGTATTTTCAATCTTTACTGATTTACTTCAAACCGCAACCATTTAATCTGAAAAACGTAAATCCCATGGTTATGAGCCATGTCTCAAAGGAATCTGTGCAGTTATAATAAGAGACGCATTGCGAAAATATTCAGTGTGGAACCAAATATTTGGTGCTTCTAACTGTAGGAAAAGATGATGCACGAACTTTCTTTGATTGAAAGGTATTCAGAGACTGAAATTTATTGGTGAAAACCTGTCTTAGGTGTGGATCCCCTTTATTGAGCATAAATGCAAACGACCAGTCAATAATAATAAGGGAATATGTATCTATCTGCGAACTTTCTTTCATTGATACTATTAATTGCGAAATAGTGAAACATCTAGCTGTAATCATATCGCTACTCACCTTTTTTCTCGTAAACTTTCCTTTGAAATTAGCGTAATCATGAACGAGACTAGAGGTAACACCCTCATCGCACATACATATAATCGTATTTCATACTCTGAAATTACGAGAAACTTTCGCCAAAAATATCGTAGGATTTTCTAGGCATTAAACTGCATTATCGAAAACAGACTTACGTATGAGGCGTCGCTTAAAACTCCTTCACATTTACGTATTTCTTGGCAAGAAAAAAAAAACATAAACAAATGTAATCTGAAATGCACGTAACAAAGTGGTAAAATAGTGCTGGGTTCACACTACTTTCCGGGGAAAGCAAAGCCAGAAATCCCAAAAATTTTCAATTTGAGTTCTAAATTAATTAAAATAATTAATGCAACTAAAGCTCAATTTTTTTACTCTAATTGAAAATTTTGAACTTTTTGGCCTTGCTTGCCCCGTAAAGTAGCGTGGGAGCAGCACCATTTTACTACCTCGCTGTATTTCTCAACATATTTTTAGTTTACCAAAAGTTAAACATCTAGTTCAGCAATGCGCTATGAGCATATACTCTTTACACCTGATGGGTAGTTCAAGGAGAAAAGACGTATGAGAGGGAATTAGGCACCGCAGTTAGGCTGATTCTGACAAAACGCGTCCAATGTTCTGGCGCACGAACCGTACTGGCACGAGGTTGATGCCAAAGGTTTGATGCGACTATTAATGCTCAAAGGATGTCCTTGTTGCATATCTCCAGAGATGAAGGCGCGCTTGCCTTCTCAGCGCCTCACACTAGACCAAGTCAATAGGAGATGACTGACAACCGGACAAAATCTGAAAACTTTAAAAGCTTATATTTTCGAAAATGTAAAACAAAAAAGTGAGTGGTTCTAACGGGATTATCATAAAATTTCCATTTAGAAACACCCATTGAAATTGAATTTGTGATTATATTAAAATCAAAATTTGAAATTGTAGCCAACAAATTTATTTCCGACCTCTTCTATTAGCTCCTACCACTGTGCGCCTCAAACAACTAACGCCACGCGTCGGCCAACCATCAATCTAACAAAATAAAAAACACATTGACAGAAGTTATTCTTACGTCTTACAGTGTGATTATCATCTAAATCATTTCAATCTTGAAAGTATCTCTCCCTTTATCGACTGCGTGAAGCAGGAAGGAACCAAGCCACATCAGCTATGGGTAAATTTTATTCGGCACTTTAAAGTTTTACATGAAAACTCTCGCGCGGATTTTTGTGAAAATTCAGTGAAATTTTCTGCGTAGAGTACGAAGCAAATTCCTTGAAATTTTTAAAGGAAACCGCAGCCAGGGTGTCTACAAGTCCGGAAATAGTACTGATTTTTCAAGGGCGGTCCGGAAATACTGAAAAAGTGATGAAATTTTGCAGGGAAGTCCGGAATTTTTTTCAAATTTGTCGCAATTTGAGCGGGAAATTCAAATTTTTGAAATTTTTCGAATTGCGTCAGTTGAAGGTATTGAAAAACTGCTGAATTTTTCTGTTGAGAAGGTACTGAATTTCTTGGGAATGAACTGAAAAAGTACTTTAGAAGTACTGATTTTTGGCCAGCCTGTTTTAGTTGACACCCTGCGCATCTCTCAATCATCTCAATCTCTTTTAAAAAATTAAATTGTCCAGCTAAATATTTCAATAACTGATATGGCTTGGTTCCTATTTGCTTAGCACAGTTCATATTTATCTCTTTGCAAATATAGTCCTTACCGCGGTAGTTACTTCCCTTTTCTTGAATAAAAATTTCAAGTTCCAATTACCTCCAGCACAGGTAAGTGAGTTACTGCAATGAACTTACAACGTAGTGCTTAGTTTTCTCAGCTTGTTGCACTGAAGCATTAGTTGTCTTTTTTTTCTCAAGGGAATCCCGCTACTCTGTTTTCCTTTATATCTCGATTCATGGAGATAACTTTATCAATAGAGCGAGTTTTGTCAAGTCGGGTAGAAAAATTGGACTTTATGATCTCGACTGGCTTTCTAGCGGTCTAAAGAATAAGATGCAAGTGGCTTGCTTATTTCTTGTGCTGAAAATAGACGCTCCAAAATTTCGGACGATTCGTAAAAGGTCCAGTTACACGATCAAATTGAGCCATCAAATTGGGCCTCTCATTAGTCGCACTCAGAATGCGACCAATGGTAAGCCCAATTTGATGGCTCAATTTGATCGTGTTACTGGACCTAAACTGACGGCAAATCAATATTCCGAGTAGCTAATCCACAAAGCAACATCTTAAAAATTGGAAACTGCGAAGTGCCACAAGTCTGTCCAAATATGCGTAGAACACTGTAAACTCTTAATTTTTGGAACGACTTGTATGTGCCATCAGTAGCGTTCCTGTGCAGATAAATGCTGTTCGATGAACCAGAAATGGAAGAATCTGATTGTAAAATGTAGGGTGACAACATTTCATGAAATATAAAATCTTGAAATATCACGTGATATCTTTCATGAAAATGAAAGATATTGAAAAATACCGGTACCTTTTCATGTTTCGCAAAATGTAAAGATCGTGAATTTTTTCATTTTTTATGTATTTTAGTGTGAGTTGCATACTCTAGCCCCTCAAAAATATGGAATATTTCACAGCCTCGTGAAATTTTATGAAATATTTCACTGAAATTTCCAATCTTTCATTTCCTCCCTACGTTTCATGCCACCCTGGTCAAATATAGTACATATGTTTTTGTGCGCACGCCTCCGGACTAGTTAGCAGTGCATCGCATCCAAATTTGTAGGAATGTCGAATGAAGGATTGAAAATAGCGATGGCTGATCGGTATAATATATTTATTCCCATGAAATACCAAATATACAAAGTTTTACAGCAAGGCAACATTCGTTAAAGGTTCCTTTACTTTCTGCCACTTCTGTCTCCATCTGCCTTCTCTCTTTCTATTTCTTCACCATGGACTCAAAAATTTCGGGGGAATTTTCCCTTGCGTACTTTTAAACTTCTCGTATGAGAAATGAGACTAGTGACAAAAAGAAGACTAGCCTTTTTGCAACCGGTGGAAATTTATTCTTTCTGAGCTTCGCTCTCAACCTTTGAAATTACTTTCTTATCGGCTGTTGACCTGAGTATCGATGAGCAATTCCTTTGACAAATACCCTCATACTTAGTTCATTGCTTCTGTCGTTGTTGTTAAAGTAACAAGGAGGTAAGATAACCGTCGCCGCTCGTAGGAAATTTCTTACGTAAGAAAAGAGAGAGAACGCAAATCGATTGCCTAAGTGCGAAACCACGTATCTTCGTTAGCAACGTTGTAAACTTCCCGGTGTACTTTATTTTGTCACTGAAAAACCAGTCAACTTAATTTCTCGAAAACCTCCTTTATTTTCCCTCTTATTAGCAGAATATTCCGCAGAGAGTTCGAGTTATGTAGCTAACATGTTTATTTTCGAAAAAATGAAATAGGAGCGGAGATTTTAAAATACCGCAATGGAGATAAGAGGTTCTGCACTTCAACCACCGACTTGTTACATGTTACATCCTGAGTATTTTTATGTGAAAATATTATTTTAAGTCGTGTAAACTTTACATCTTGGTCGGCAGCGTTACATTTATTTTGTGTGAAAATGATTTTTAATTCCTAGTGCTTCTGCATTGAAACGACTACTCGTCTGCAAATCATGATTTTACTTTTTTATAATTTGTACAATTTTTTTACAGAAAAATACTCATGGTGTAAAATTAACGTTCTACCCAGTTACTTAGAGAAGCTTTCAATGATAACATTATTATTAAATTAAATTAATTATTTTATTATGAATTTTTCTACAATTAAATTAAATTAATTGATTATTAATAAATTAAAATATAAACGTCCATCATTGTTTGGATACTTGAGAGAGATCTCTAATAATGTAGAAACATTTCATTGGACCGAGTACTTAGTGCAACAGAAACGCACCTAGGCTCATTTTAGAAAGGAAATTAGTTAAGAGCAGTTTAAAATTCAAAATCGAGAAACATATTTTCAACAAAACATTCATTAAACTTGATCCTCAACATTGAGCCTTACGAAGAATGTCTACACAATTTAGATTTTGAATATTGTTGAAGTTTATGTAAGCTGACCAGTCTGTGTTCTTCATTTTATTTTTATTGTTAACGAATGATTTCCACAGTAAAAAATAAAACAAAAGGTCTGAAAGACAATATAAACCCTTCGAGACATCTCTCGGTGCGTTAATAACACAAAATCTGAAAAAGTCCCGGGCAGCGCATACGGGCGGTATGGCGCAACATCGGCCTCTCAGGTTTTGTCGTGATGCATAACTTCGAACAGTGTCTCAGTCCTCTTCAACGTTTATCGTACATTTTCTCGGAATTGCCGCGGGAAAATTGGCCCATCAAACGCTGTCGCAGTGACAAACTTCAAGGATCAGGGCACAGCCGTAACTGCAAATTACCCCTTTCACGCCTCTTCGAGAGGGGAGTAAACACCGGCATGCAAAGCGGTTAAGTCACCGCAGCCATAAACGCTGAAGGCCTCCGTCGGAAGCGTTTAACACGCGAGCACACACATGCTCAATAAGACGAGTCATAACTGTAATGAGTGCCGTCACAAAGTGCCCCCTCCCTCAACCCCTAATTTTGGCATACGATCTAGGCCGTAATAGTATGACCGGAATGACAATAGCTCAATTCATTCAAGTGACTTTGTGGACTTTTACGATTCTTTTGCACCGAGTCTCTTAAGCTTAGGGTGCCGAATTTCGCGTTCCCTAGATCAGCTTATATAGGCAAGTTGAGGAATTTGTGTGCAGTTCGGCAACCGAGCATGCTTTTATGGTGCAGTTTTGAGTTGGCGATTCTTTTAGGGGCTCATTTGCTCAGGCTCAATCTCGTATGATTCGGGAGAGATTCTAAGTTGGGGGCTGTTACTACAGAGCGTGACTAATTATTGCCAACTTGACGCTTTTGTTTTTTAGTGCCCCGGGTGGGGTTGGCATGCCTTTTTCGAGTAATTAACCCTTTACGACCCGCTTGTCGTATGATGCTTGCGTGGTGGTTCTTGATTGTCATCCAAGTTTTTGACTGCGTGCGTTGAGCTTTTGGTGCACCATTGAATTACAAAATGCAACTTCTGAAAAAAGTGATATTAGGAGCTGAGGCGTCCATCTCGAAGAGATGAGAGCTTTTCTAAGATCCAAATACATTATCAATATCTTCGTTCCATGTCTTTTAAAACGTTGAAGTAAATTTTAAAATGTTTGGCAAAACTGAATCTTTTATCAAATGATTCGATCATTTTTTGGTCAGGATGAACTTTAAAAATTCAGGTGATTATTTTACTGAAGTCTGGTAGGATTTTTGATATTTTTTCTATGAGCCGAAGCCGGCTCCATTCGATCTAAACAGTTAGGGCTCAACACTAAGTCGTTTTTTCCGTGTTCCTTAGTACGACCGTGCACAGGCTCGCAAATAAATAGTCGGTTCTAAAGACAGAACCTCCTGTTACAAGGCTCTTCCATTTCCTTTGTTTTAGTTACAGAACGTTTTTGTTGTGAGAACAAAACTTCGATCGTGAGCATAGAGTACTCTGTCCTCATAACGGAAACTTATCGACGGTGAAACTACCAAACCACGTATCTCGTTTGCGGTGTTTAAAAATTTACGCTCACATTTTATTTTTTTGAAGTAGACCAAATCAATATCATTCCTTGAAATTTTCACAGAATTTTCTCTGCACGAAGAGGAAAAATCACAGAAATTTTCAAGACTGGACGTTAAGTAGTTTTTCATTTAAAAAATAAAGTATGGCAGGAAGTCTGCGACGTCGCAAACCGAGATACGTGGTTTGGTAGTTTCACCGTCGTTATGTAGCCGTTACAAAGTGCAGGAGCCGAACTAGTTTTTTCAGTGCGTAGCTTCCTCTTCCCTTTTCCCTCCCCTGTAGTGCACTACTGCCGTGCTAAGGAAAAACGCCGTATGAACATTCGAGAGTTGCCAAATTTCCCTCACTAAAATGTTATTTTTGAGGAAATTTATGGCTATTTTTCTCTATAATTTTCAGGAATTTTGGGTGAAACGCGAAGGAAAATATTCTTCGAGTTTCACGCACGGTAGAGTACCTGTATTGAGAGAGTATGGCTACTGGTGTTACCACCTCTGATTGGCTCAGCCATCTTAGGCTGAATGGAGCCCTTAGGACCCAAAAATGGCGGACGCCATAAATTAATGTAATGCAGAATAATTCAAAATGTAGTTTTCTTTGCTTATCGTAACGAGAAATTTACCCAAATGCACTATTGCGACTTCTTTACATATTTTTAAGGCTAATCGTGTGTAATTTTTGAGAAACATTATCTTAGATGTAGTAAGGTTGGCAGCAGGTGCGGTTGGTGATAACCGTCAAAAGTTGGCAATGACCCCCCTCCCATCCACAAAAACCAAAACAAAGCACCGCCATTTTCGGGTCCTAAGCCTCTCCATGTGGCCCAGTGGCCATACTCTCTTAATATAGGTACTCTAACGCACGGGAAAGTCAAGTTTTATCAAAGGAAATTTGGCAACGCCTGAAGGTTCATACGGCGTTTTTCCGTAGCAAAGTAAACTAGGTATATCGCATCGTACCCCGATCCCATAGCTGGTAACGCAATGCCGGAACACTCCTTCTAAACTATCCCGGAATTTTATTAAAAAGTATCCCTCGGAGTAACCTCACGACTACCTCAATATAGAATCTTTGATAAAATTCGAGCGTCCTTTCACGTGGCGTCTGCGAGGCTGCGTCGCGCGTGGGGCGAAGCGAGTAATAAATAAAGTTGAAAGGAATATTCGCACGGATTGCAACTTGCAACTTGTCGGTGGATCGCAGTGCGCAGACACCGGGGTGGCGGAGTTGTGGAGGGAGGGGAGCGCAGGACTGCAGGAGCCACCGACCAGACTCCGTTTACAAATCAAGCTCACAGCAGGCTGCGCCGTCCGACAACCGCCACGCAACACGCTCCACAGCAGAAAGTCGCTCCATGCGACGCGACGCTTTCGTTGCTCTGCCGCACAAGCGGCACTTGAACTCGAGCGGCTATTCGAATTAGCGAAACAGTATTTTACTCCCGGGCCAAGTAAAAGTGCCGTATCAACATTTTATTGTTGTCAAATTTCCTCTATGAACGTATTAATTTTTGAAGAGAGTTATGAATTTTATTCCTTTGAATTTTCAGAGCTTTTAGATCGAATTACGAACGGAATCCTCTAAAAAATCGGGGGAGAAATATTTTCAAATTTTCCTAAAAATTCATGATTTGGTCGAAGGGAATTTGGCAGCGCCTGATGGTTTATACGGCGTTCTTACGTAGTACGGCAGAATAATTCAACGTTGTATTTTGCCGTGCTTAGGAATAAAATCTCATGACTTTTTGGATATTGCCAACATTTTTTCGATCAAATATTAATTTTATGAATGTTTTTCGGTGAAATTTCCAGATAGGTATCTTACTCTATATAATGTAAAATCATAACAATCCAAAATACAACTACTAGACGTACTACTCTAGACGCAGCCAAGAATCGACAAAAAAATGAGACCAGTCTCCATCCATCATAAGATTATTCAATCTTGCGATGAGATTTACTAGTTAAGGGCTTCCATTTGGACGCATTTGAAAAGGAACTATATCCATTTTATCACAAGCCGTAAGATCCATAAGAATAAATGTATGACAGGGCTCACGTTATAATGAAATTAGTTCTTTTTGTTTGGAATACGTCCAATTGTTTGGAGAAACGTTTTAAATGCTAAGACCCACCGTTTCAGATTTTGATAAAAAGTTCTACTCATTCATCAAAAGGAGAAAGCATACCATCGGCGTAGTCGGAGAGGATCAAAATGAACTGGACCGTCTCATGAACGCACAATTTTCTCCTAAAACTGCAATTCTAGGGATTTTATGCACTTCTACTTCTCTGTCAAGTTTTAGCCCTTGAATGCGTTTGTATCTGGCCAAAAACGTAACTCCGCAAGCATGCAGAAGATAGTACCTACATACTGCTGTCTTGCCTTACTCTGAATAAATCAGGCCTTTTTTCAGTGGCGTGGCGTGAATGATCGATTATCGATGTCTCGCCATTTGAAGCTATGGTAAAGAATCGATTACTAAGGTGTTCGCTGCGAACACCCTAATAATCGATCTTTTTTCATAGGTTTAAGCGGCGTATCAATCGATATATCGCACAACACGCCACGCCACTGCCTTTTTTACATAGTCGAAAGTAAAATTGATCCAATATTAATTATCTGAATAATTCTTAAGATTCTATATCGGGATAATTATTGACACTTCAACGAGGGAGAGGGGTGTTTTTTGTAAATGAGCGTAAATACATCATAAATCAGCGAAGAGCGGAAAATAACTTTCAAAACTATGAAACTTATAAAGAAGACGACAGCATTGACATTTACTTGAGAGAATTGGCAAATCTGTTAAAGAAGCCTGCTGTAGAACGTGTTGATGAGGAGGAAAACCCATAATGAGTCAATGATAGAGGCAAAGTTGTTTACTTTGGGCATTTTCAGTTACATGCCATTTCAGCGCTATGGACATTAGTTAGATGACATGGGTATTTTTGTTAAGTGGACATTTTATGAAGAGGACATATAAAAGAGGACATTACGACAGTAGGTATTTTTTATTGGACATTTTCATAGTTGGATATTTTAGACTGGTCATTTTCACCTGTCACCGGTTTTTCCATAACATTTTTCCGCTCGGAGGCTGCACTAGATCGAGATGCCTCTCCTCTAACTTCATTTCTGCACTTCTTGCTCAATGGACCACTAGACAAGGTACTAATTTCAGCATTCTGATACATGCGTCTTCACCAAAATTTCACGTAAAACACGATGCGCACAACGAAAATCACCGAACTCAACTCCTGATTCTTAGTGCGTGAATGGAAACCACCCGCTCATGAAAACTCAATGCTCTACGTGATTCACATCTCGCGCTAAACGTTATCATGAACGTCTCTGCGATAAAAAAATCTGGCAACCTCAATCTTGACGCTTTGGCTCAGCTATAGCAAATTACTTATAGTTTGAACAACACATGGTGGGAAATGAACATTGCTTGATTGAGAAGCTTGCTGAAACCGTTGTAGTGCGCGATTTGACTCACGTAGAGCTTTGAGTTTCTTGTGAGCGGGCGGTTCAAATTCCTCGTTACCAATGTGAAATAAAAATGTTAATATCTCCGTTCGGAGTTGGTTTCAGTAATTTTCGTTGCGCGAATCGTGTTCTACATGTAACTCTGGTCAAGAAACATGTGTTAGAATGCTTAAATTCGTACCTTGTCTAGTGGTCCATTCTGTAAGACTGTAGATTCGAGGCGAGCTCAAATTCACCGCCGGGGCAAATTTATGTGACCTTTGGCGACCACGCCTTCGGGGGCCCCGGCGACAGCGGACTGTCAAAACTTTCAGGAGTCGGCGAGTCCGCGGGTCCGGGCGCCCCGATTTATTCGGCGTACGAACAATGCTCGGAGCCACTTAAAAACGAGCGACGCCGCGGAAAAACAAAAGATTTGCAGCCGGATTCAACAAGTTTTTCGCCCTCCCCCGCCCGGGCAAAAATCAAAGTCCTGCATTTCCGCGCCAACAGGTTGAAACCGCACTGACGAGCCTGAAAACAATGGCTCGGCAATGAGCTCGTGTCATGCGAGAGGACTTAATTCATCAGCTCTCCCGCGGGAGTCATAAAGCTATCTATTAGTCTCCATAATACAACTTTACTTTATTAGGCGGAGCAGATACATCCACGAGGCTACAATTTTTATTTCAACCAAGTCGTGTCATCACAAAATTTGGCAACCATGCACTTTGAGCGTAGTCGAACTTTTGACAATCTCTGGCTAACCACATCTATCAATTTCTGTAGAAAAGTATCAGACCGGATCGCCAGGAATTCACAAACGGACACATTTGAATCTGTGAGAACGAAAATACACCAACGTCTCGAAAATGCTCAATTTTCATTCGGGGCAGTTAATTTTCGTGAAGTTCATTGAATTTAGCGCATCTGTTCCAATCTGGACCTTTTAAGTGTCCGTAAGAACTTGTCTTTTAGCACCTAAAAATATTTTTTTTAAGACTAACTTCTTCACCCACTGCGCAGTTTTGTGTGAGTCTTAACTATTTTCATTTTTTAGAGTTGGTGTGTTTCCGTGCTCACTGATTCATTTATGCTAATAGAAACTATGTTCATAGGGTTTGCGTGCAACATAGTTCTTTTTAACATAAATACGTCCAAATGACCAAAACTACTAATCTAAAACTAAAAGAGAAGAGGTACCCAAAAGAAAATAATAATAAAAAAATCACGAGCCCTGACGGAACTTTTAATGTTATAATTATTGCAGTAGCATCCCCGCCTGGTTTTCGGTTTTCTTGTGCCACTCCTGCAGTTTCGACCGTTACGGTCATAGTTTAAAGGCGCTAAAGCCAGGATTGTATTCCGCAAATGGATAATTTTTGTAGAATAATGAAAAATGAAGAAGCAGGAGTAATTTAACTAAATAATAAAGGGAAATCAAATAACAGTATAATGCAAACAATTTGGAAAATCTTGTAATGTAAATACAGAAGATTCATGAACGCCTTCAATTGAGACGGGATACCTTACGCGTTCCGGAGAGTAAATACAGAAGATTCGAAAACGCCTTCAATTGAGACGTGATACCTCACGTGTTCCGGAGAGTTCAAATAGTTGTATCCCTGCGCCTTAGAAAGGCAATGAAAGCCTAGTGTTGAAGTCGCGCCCCCTCTTGATTTTTCGGTTTTCCTGTACCGCTCCTGCAGTTTCGACCGTTACGGTCGTAGTTTAAGGGCGCTAAATCCTTGATTGTATTTCGCAAATGGATAATTTTTGAAAAATAATGAAAAATTAAGAAGTAGGAGTAATTTAACTAAATAATAAAGGGAACTCAAATCAACATTATAATGCAAAACAATTTGGAAAGTCTCGTAATGTAAATACAGAAGATTCGAAAACGCCTTTAATTGGGGCGTGATACCTCACGCGTTCCGGAGAGTTCAAATAGTTGCATCCCTGCGCCTTAGCAAGGCGGTGGAAGCTTTATATTGAAGTAGCGTCACCGCTTGGTTTTTCGGTTTTACTATGACGCTACTACAGTTTCGACCGTTACGATCAGTGAAATATTTCATGAAATTTCATGATTCTGTGAAATATTTCATAACTTTAAGGGGCTAGAGTATGCGACCTGCACTCAAACACACAAAAATAGAAGGAATTACAATTTTTTCGTTTTGCAGAATATGAAAGGGAACCGGTGTTTTTCAAGATCTTTCATAAATTTCATGAAGGATCTCTTGTGAAATTTCAAAATTTTATTTTTCATGAAATTTTGCCACCCTGCAAGACATACACGTGAGACGAACACTTTAAGACTTAAAATCGAGTAAATCGACCGAGACAATTCTACCCATCAATCGTGGTGCATTCAGTTCGAAAAATCATCCCAAGTATTTCTTGAAGTTTGTTCCTTCCCAAAATCTAGTTTTTCCACCACTGTGAGCCGAAGTGGCCCCCTTAGTTCTATGAGGGAATCATGATGCGTTTCTTCGGGAAGAATACCAAGTCTTATATCAATTATTGGCGGCTTTTGATTGCTGAAATAATCCTTTTTGGAAGGGACAGCAGGGCCCTTGGCGCCGTAAACAGGGACGTCGAAGTGTAAAGAATGATGCTCTTAAGAAAGCAAACAAGCGGCTCGGAATTAATGCTGCCAATTTTATAAGAAATACGAACTTCTTCTACGAGGACAAGATTTAAACGGAGATTGATGACCACAAACCGGCAGAACCTTCAATTTCCAGCGTTGTCAATTTTTCTGACTCTCAAAAATGTGCACTATTAGATAAACGTTTATAACAGGAAGAAGAACCATGGTACTATGTGTTTATTAAGAGTTATTTACATGCTTAAAATGGTAACATGCTCACATGTTGAAGGTCTTTTCGGCCTCTCAGGACCATCTTCAAGTCAATATAGAACAAGCATAATACTACATATTCGTTCATCTGCTTGACACCAATATGTAGTTTAGTTTTTTATTATGTTCGTTTTATACAGGGTGGCCCAGACCTACCGTACCAGGCTTTTTTTTTTCGGTTAATTTGGGTCGTACGAAGTCCAAGATCGCGGGGATGAATAGGGAATTGACCCCAAGGAATCCGAATTTCATGGTCCCAGAGCCCCCCTGACGTCCCTTGGGGGGTAAAAGGGGGGTGCGTACTTCAAAAGTCAGGGTTAATGTCAAAATTTTGAAATTATTTTATCGGAATCAGAACGTACGGAAAATTTTAGCTTAAATCGGCCCACCCGTGTCCAAAATACCGACCCCTAAAGGCGGGGGACAGAGCCTTCCTTCAAAAAAATTCAAGTTCGTTTAATTGACGTGGAGACTCGGAGAAAATGTGTATTCATGGGTAATCGACCCCAAGGAATCCGAATTTGAGGGTCCCGTTGTCCACAGAGACTTTTCTGATGGGGCACAAGGGGACTCTGAACTTTCAAATTTAACCGGTGTGGAGGTTACCCCTGTGCCCCATCAGAAAAGTCTCTGTGGACAACGGGACCCTCAAATTCGGATTCCTTAGGGTCGATTACCCATGAATACGCATTTTTTCCGAGTCTCCACGTCAATTTAACGAACTTGAATTTTTTTGAAAGGGGGCTCTGTCCCCCGCCTTTAGGGGTCGGTATTTTGGACACGGGTGGGCCGATTTTGGATTTCTTGGTGTCGATTTAAGCTAAAAATTTCCGTACGTTCTGATTCCAATGAGATAATTTCAAAATTTTGATATAAACCCTGACTTTTGAAGTACGGACCCCCCTTTTACCGCCTAAGAGGCTCCAGGGGGGCTCTGGGACCACGAAATTCGGATTTCTTGGGGTCGATTCCCTATTCATTTCCGCGGTCCTGGACTTCGTACGACCCAAATTAATCGAAAAAAAGGCCTGGTACGGTAGGTCTGGGCCACCCTGTATTGCTCTGAAGATGGCCCTGAGAGGCCGAAGATGCCTTTAGCGTGTAAGCATGTTACCATTTTAAGCATGTAAATAACTCGCAATAAACGCATAGTACCATGACTCTTCTCCTTGTTATAATAATTTAGCAAAGGTACTTCTCTACCAAAAATGATTAAATGAGATAAATGTGGTGAATATCATAGCATAACGTCATATTAACGGGAAAACTAAACCACGTATCTCGTTTGCAATGTTTAAAAATCTCCGATTCTGTTTTATTTATTTAAAGGAGAACAAATCAAAATCGTTCCTTGTATTTCTCACCGATTAGTCTTTGCACAGAGGAGAACAATCATAGAAGTTTTTAAAAATTGAGATTAGGTGGTTTTCCATCTACATAATTAAGAACGACAGGAACTCCGCAATGTCGCTACGTATGGTTTGGGAGTTTCGCCATCGATATGGCACCGCACTTACTTCTTTTTTCGTCACTTAGCTATGACGAGGGTCCATTCCCCCTTTCCGAGCGTGGCGCACAGTGGATCGAGTCAATCAAAATGGTCGTACATGGAACTTTTAACTAAAACTGCAACGTTTGATGTTAAATTCGTCACATTTCAAATTCCAGGGTGTTCCTAATAGAAAAGTTCACGAGAAAACCAATGGAACCACTTTTTACCCCTCAAAGTTTTGTATGAACGTAGTTCAGTGGCGTGGCATGCTTTACGATATATCGATTAATCGGTCATTCAAACCTATGGAAAAGGATCGATAAACAGGGTGTTCGCAGCGATCACCGTAATAATCGATTATTTACCACAGCCTCATATGGGGAAAAATCGATGGATCGCAAAGCACGCCACGCCACTGACGTAGTTGTAAGCTTTTAAGTTTCTAAACTTTGTCCTGCCCCTCCCATTGACTCGACCCATTGTGTGGCGTAATCCTTGACTGGCCTCTGAGATTTTTAGACTCACTGACACAAATGTTTGATTTTCTTGTCAAAACTGACAAGTATGCTCGATAAACTGATTGCCGGATTTGACGGATATGAGTATTATCTTGCCTGCCGTGTGAGGTTTCAGTTTTTCCTTCGACATGTCAACGTGTCCTCAACTTTGACAAAGCCCCGATCAAACAGCAGATGAGTTAGTCATTAGCGAGCCGCGGTGGACGTGCACGCGCGGTCAGTTGCCATCAACTGCATGCCTAATATTGTTTCTCCTTTGGACGCCCGGTTTCGGTTTTGCGATGAAGATTTTTCCCTTTTTAAATGCACGTCGTGAATCTCCATCACTTTACCGGTAAATTCGTAACTAGGTTCAAGTGTCGACAAGGTTGAAAGAAGGCTTTCCATCGGTAGATTAATATCGCAATTTCTCATGATTCTTTAATAGAAATAGATTTCGATCTGATCTGCCTCCTGCTCTGGAGTGAGCATATTATATGTCGTGCGACGATATTCCATTTTCTACCGGTAAATTCGTAACTGGGTTCAAGTGTCGACAAGGTTGAAAGAAGGCTCCCCGTATTTTCGGCATCGGTAGATTAATATCGCAATTTCTCATGAATTTCTAATAGAGATAGATTTCAATCTGATCGGCCTCCTGATCTGGAGTGAGTTCATTTTATGTCGTGCGACGATATTCCATTTTCTAACTGCGGCTTTAGTGCTTATCGCCTACAGTTGATAAATACCAGAGGGACACGTGTTTTTTAAGTTGTGGCGATACAGAAGTCACGTTCATTTAATTTTTCATAATAAAATTTAAGACAGTAAGCGTATGTCTTCGAAATGAACCTAGTTTATTTTGGACCGTGAAGTAAAGAAATGGAGTTTTTTTCACCGTCGTAGTTATAATTTTTCATCAAAATATTTTTTCTTATCACCTGTGCTACATTTGTCGGTATTTTTCCGGAACCTGAACAGTTATTGGATACTTTCAACGCTATCAAGAATGGGAAAGGTTGCAAATCTTAATGTATCGATGACAACCAACCCGGCTAGAATCTGCTTACGCAAGATATATTTTAGCGATTATTTGAGGATTGTTTCTGGGAATGTGCTTTTCTGAGAGCAATGTAGAATGTCCATTAAAATTGTAAGTACTTGCATAGCTTTCGCATTTGCTTGACTTCAGTAATGTTACTATCAGAGAATTATGATTAGAATAAACTAGCTCCTATTTTTACTTGCAATAGCTTCAATATTTACATGCGAAGAGGCAGGAATCATTACCTACAATATTTGCACGACTAGAGCTACCTCTGAAATAAATTCTTGATTAAAATACCTTTGTATTGTATAGTCAACTGAACGACCAGAAATGATGCCATTTTTCAGAAAGCGGACACAAAAGATGTAGATTTTAGATCGACAAGTTTTGAATGCATCGTGAATACACTGCATTTCTCTCCATTTAGCCAGTAAAGAAATACCGATTGAAACGTATGACCAATGCGCCACCTAACACCGCGGAATATACAGTGTGTTCTAGAAGAATCAAGCCCATTCAAATATCTTAAGAATGTGTGGTCTGCATTTCAAAAAATGCTGAAACACAAATGCCCGCTTATTTTGAGGAGGACAATTTTTAAGCTGTGGCCTGTATCCTTTCAACAACGCTTAACTGTGATTTTACTGAGAAACCTTTAGCTAATAATGCCCCTCTTTGTGCAGCACAAGCGAAGGAATAATTTGATTGAGAAAAGGGAGAAATTCTATCAGGTTTTATTCTTTTTTATCTTTAAAGTAGATTTTAAACGCAGCTTTTTCGCGCAAATTGGAAGCTCCCACAACAAAATATTACTGTGCTACACTATATGCATTCTCGTGGTACCTCCTCCCTCTCAGATTAAGCAAGTGCAAAAAAAGGTCAAAGGCCTCCCTTCTTAAATCAAGTAAACGCGCGATTCAGAGTTTTTTTTTTTTTTTTTTTTTGAAATTCAATAGCAGTCTTAAGGCACGCGGATGACAGCTCGTTTTTTATGGAACACCCTATATACGTATAATCTCTTGACAATTAAATTCACCTATGGTGATTCTGAATGAGTAACGCTTTGATGAAAGCCCGAAGACAGGCCGACACCGGATCAGCGATGCGCAATTGTGCATAGAATTCGCTTCTTTCTAGATGTAGTATGTGACCGGTGAACAATTCTCGGTCAATGTGGGAACCCTGGAGCATCGAATGAAAGAGCGGGTATGCATTTTAAGTGCCACCGTGGCCAGAATAATAATACCACTACAGTTGGTGCGCACCTATTGCACTCGGATTGATAATGGTTAATATGGAATGATAAAGGTGAATAATTTGTCGAGCTTGCAACTCTGCTGGTGTTTGTTTCTTATGCTGTTGATTGGCACTCTCAGAAGTAAAACACCGAATCCGAATTGTTAGCAGAAAAAAGTATGTTTGAAAATCAATCCTAGTCCAAGTCAGGCGTAATCAAGTAATATCTGTTGCCAGGTAACGCGTTAAGACCTCCTGAGGCCCATGTCACAAGAGGTGGGCATTGATCAGTTTTAAACAGAGAAAAGAGACCTCCCACTGGCCTTTTGGCGACTGGTGGAACTTTTACTCTCGAAGATTCAAAATTTCTTTATGAACAACTGTACAGGAGCAACAGTCCCTTACCTACTAGGTAGATGATGAACTTTGGGTGACGTAACGAGCCAAACAAGTTTCCCAAACTTCGATATGCTTGCCAAACGAAATACGAAACACGTTGTTCATCAATTCAACATCCACCTAGTAGGTAAGTCAACAGTTGAATGCTAGAGTCCCGAAAGTAAAATCCTTCTACCATTGCCAAGATACCAAAGGAGGATCTCTTGTCTCTGGTTTTAAATACCTTAATGTACATGTATTTTTATTGGTAGCAACGAAAAAGGTTATACTGTTGTTTGGGTGTATTTTGAATTATCTAGAAGACCCTCTTTAACAGAGACCACCCCCCTCCCCTCCGTTCAGCCACTCCTAAAAGAATTAATGCACAATGGTACATTGCAGAATAGCAGTTGCACAGACTTGAAAGAGCAAAACGCCCTCAGTTTTCTCTGATGCAACACGGACTCCCATTGAGTAGGAATAGTTTCCTCAGGTGCCGTCATTAATGTTTTGCGCCCTTGTGCTCAATAGTCTTTAGGATTACTTGATTTGCAATATTTACTCCCCGCGGCCCTTCTAGTATTGCTATCTTCGAACTGAATGTGATGAAAGGCTGAAAGAAAAAAAACCTAGGAATCTCGATGAAAAGAGCTCCGTAAAGTGTATAGCACTATAGGAAAATAGCAAAACCTGATATTGAATTCAGATTTCGATCTTTTGAGAAATGGTTTTGAAATTCGACGAAGCAAACAATTTTGTTGATATTAACGCTGTCTGCATTTTTTTATTCGGCAAGACTTTTATTTATCTGTCAAATCCACTTTCTTTTTACACCCAAAACGCAATTCCTTCAACCGAGCGCTGGACCGCAATTTCGACGGAGGCCGCAAAGCATGCAATAGAGAGGAACGCCTTTGATTAAATCCAGACCCCTGCATTCAATCGCTCACCTCGGCCCAACAATTGCAGGGCGGGTGAAAGTGGCAGTTGTTCGAAATTTGACTCGAAGAGAAAAAAAAAAAGAGCAGGAAAAAAGAAAAAACAAAAGAATAAGAATCAGTTGGGACGGTAAAATTTAACATCAGAAGTTAGACCCCAGACGCGACAGCGCGCGCGCCGATCACACCGCCTCCCAATCTCCCCCCAAAACCCCTAATTTAACCCCGAAACCCAGCGACGTTTTAAAGTGTTGGCAACACTGTAGCGATGAGCGGAGGACAGAAAATATCAAGAAAAAATATCACAACTCGGCGGGCGCTTGGTGGCGTCTTTCCTCCTCCCCCCTTCTCCCGGTGCCCCCGCGCCCCCCGGCGACTCGGGGGGCGGGGAAGGGGGCGGAAAAGCGTAGTTTGGTCATTCAGCCCTGTAGTCTCGCTCCGTCGCATCCCCCCCGCTTCGCCGGCTGCACATCCTGGCCTCTGAAATGTAGGCTTTATAAATTATTATGTTTTGTATCTGGTAGTAGCAGCATAGAGGGAGCCTTTAAACTGCAATGCGATATCATAGCGCCCCCCGCCCGCCCCGCGGCACCGTCTTTTCCAGCTGCGACGTCGCCGTGCACTCCACACTCCGAGTCCGTTCGTCGTTAGCGTTAGTTTTCTGGGGTTTTTTTAATCATTTTCACTTAGCACTCTGCTCTAGTTTCGGAATTAGCTCAGTTGTTGCGGACGCTTTATTGGAATTGGGGCTCTGGCCTGAAGTTTTCGAACTTTTTCAGGATCTACTCTCGTGTTCCACGATTCTGCGTCCATTTTAAATAGGTACACAGAGAGAAATTTCGACACGAAAGTTTGGCTAATACGGGAAGTAAAACACAAAATAACCTCGGTTGACAATTGAATCAGTGAGTTCGAAAACACACCAACTAGGGTTTTTTTCGATTTTCACTTTTTTACGGTTTCGTAACACTTATGGATAGAAGCATCCGTACGCAAAAGGAAATTTCGAAATTGTCATCGGAAGTGCTCGAAACAGCGACGGGAAAAAGGAAAAATCGAAGTATTTCATTGGAAATGCCAATTTTTGGCTATTTCGAGGGAAACGGGTGACCATCCGATTTTCCGGATTTTTTTCCGGTTCAGTATACCTTGTATCAACAAGTTATATAAATATTCACGCGTTATTCAGGTCGAAAAATATGAATTTTTCCGGGCAGACTATGAAAAATCAGTATTTAAAAGTCGGTGAGAACGAAAATACACCAACTCGGAAATTTTTAAACGCTTAATTCTCTGTCATCAAACATGGTGTATTGATTTCAACTTGGTGCTTTACAAAGTCTCTAAGTACTCGTCCTTTGGCACCAAAAAGGTTTTTCTTAAACTAACTTCTTCGCCCGCAGCGCAGTTTTAGGCGTTTCCTGAACAATTTTTTTTTCCCGAGTTGGTGCGCTTTCGAACTCACTGATTCAGTTACACTTAGAGGGATATTTCAACACAGAAGTTTGTCTAATACGGGAAGTGAAACACAAAATAACCTTGCTTGAAAATTCCAAAAGAAAATGTCAGCTAGTCTTCTTGAAGAAATTTAATTAAAAACGAGTGGTGAGTAGTGAGTACCGATGTCGCAATCGGAGGAATGCATTTTCTTTTTCCTCATTTCTTTTTCTTCTTGCTCTCTTTTTCTTCCTCTTCGTATGAAGAAACTGATATATTCTTCTTTTGATCTTTTTCGTATATTACCGTGTCTTTAAGGAATTTGCCGACAGAGGGAAGAAGAATGATACCACTATTCGACCTCGTGGGAGCGTGTGTTGCCTACACTATAAATTGAAGGCTAACTGGCATGACGTTGAAGTAACCTCTCTCCGTTTAATATAAAGTTCTTAGTTTGTGTGTATCGAGTAAGCGTGCCATTTCATGATGATACCACTATTCGACCTTGTGGGAGCTCGTGTTGCCTACATTTAAGATGCAAGGCAAACCGAAATGTCACGGCGCGGCCGGCCCACTACTTCGTAAAAAGCAATTTTTTCCCAGGGTAACTTACGAGTCTTGAGACACCCCTATAACTTTAGAACAAATTGAGATGTAGAGACTTGAAATTTATACAGTACTCCTACGGGATGATTATTGAGATTGATAGACAAAGAAGACAATACAGATATGGAGGGATCCTATCGCTGAAAGCTGGTGGTTGCAATGGACAATGAAGGTAGATAATAGACCAACGAATGGCAACCCACGAGAGATTATAGCTAGTCCATCATTTTCCCTTTAGTCTGTAGGTATCAACTAACTAATAGGATCACTCCTCCATACTCACTGTGTCTTCTTTGTCTTTAGTTTTGTCTATCAATTTCAACAATCACCCCGCGGCACCTGTATGGTATTTTGATACCTATAAAATAGGAAATTTTATATGATATCTCACGCCTATTTTCAACTATTTAGTACCCCATTCAATAGGTTCTTTTAACATATCTTGATAGCTAAACGTATCATATTTTGGCTTCTAGGGCTCTCCTCCAAGTAGGAGCTATAATATTCGTGCATCAAAAATATTAAACAATACCGGAAACTTCCGTGCCGGGGCATTTCCCGCAACACAGTCGGCCGGCAAACTTTTTCGGTCACTCCAATTTTTTGCGCCAGAAGTAGGGTCGCATGGCGCTCAACTCTTGTCATTTTGCCATCGACGACATCGGCAGAAGATTTAAGAGCCACCGCAGAGCTTCGACCGCGAATTTCTTTCACTTTCTTTCCTGGTCTTTCTCCAAAAAGCCCCTCCCCGCGCCGCCCCCCCACCCGCAATCCGGGCCCTGCAAGTCTTGGAAAAGCTTTTATTAATACCTCACTTGTTGAGTTCGCCTATTTGTTCTGCGACCGTTGCGTTTGGTGAATATCCCTCGTGCTTGTTCTAGTCAGTCTTTCTCCTCCCCTCGCCAAAAATTGGCCCATGCCTCGTACTGCTAATCTGTGAAAATGCACGGTTCATGATGCAGTAAATAGGAATTATTTTGATGAAACGGCATTATTTCTCTACATATTTTCTCTTTCTGTTTCTCTCTTTCTCTTTGTGATTGTTTGCAAGAGTTTCATCGTTTTTCTGATGCAAGGAATGAGTTTGAAGTAATGTGAAGTTTTGGATTGATTCTGTTTACTTAGCAGTCTTCATCGCAAAACTGTTTGGTTTAAAAAAGATGTCGAGACACATTGACGTTATTTAAATATTTGGTGGAACGTGACATCAGAGTAGGGATTCCCAATTCATTGAATTGGATCCAAACCATAAGCAGGGTATACTCTTTTCAATGCTACCAATGAGAATAGATTGATATATGTTGCTTTTCTGCGACTTAACAGTAACACTATTATCGTCCATGAACACTTAACGGTAATGTTGATGGGGATTGCCGAACGCAGCATCAGAAATTGTCGATTGAGATGGACGAAGTGGCAACGCGATGGTGATTTTATTCCTAATGCTAGGTTACGTAGTTTCGAGTATATTTCGTAATTTTTAAGAGAGATTCATAGTAACTCAGGAATTTTCAAATTAACAACATGAGTCAGAGATTGGCGTAGGTAGGTTAGGTTTACGTTTAATAGGTTTCTTTTTCCACATCTTAAAAGTTGATGTATATACTAATATCTCAATTGCACGATATGTCTAATTCTTTATTTCTAAGATTCTTTTTCTTCTTCTCCCTCTTTTGTTTTCCTTTCTTTTTTATGTGCAGGAAAGAAACTTTACTAAACTCCCTAGAAGTAACAATAATCAATGCTATTTTTTAATGTGAAATTAAAACAAAATTTAAAAAATTAAATGAATGTGCATAAAATATTCGTATTTGTCTGGGCCGCGCACTATTCCACTGCATAATGTACAGCAGTGCACTGAAAAAAAAAACACATCGGATCTAGAGTCCAGACTCTTGAAAACATTGACATAAAAAACTCTTGATTTAATCAGATTTTTGCTTGACTCAAAACGAAATTCGCTTAAATTAAGAGGCTTGGTTCTTGATTTAAAGCTAGATTCTGATTGAATTAAGAGTACTTTTTCTTGTCGATGTTTTTTATGAGTCTGGACTCAAGATCCAATGTGGTTTTTTTCCAGTGTGACTATACCGAAGCTCAACACAAAACAGAAGAAAATTCCTAGACGTCAGCTGAAATTTTAACGGAGGAGTCTTGAGCTGCCTGCCGCCCACGGCCGCGGGGAGGAAGACTGTCGGGTACCGGTACCCCTTGGAGAGATGTTTTTATGGCGGCTCACTTTCCGCTCTGCAGTTTCACACACTGATTTAAGTGGAAGGGTCTCAACTGTAATGAGCTTCAATTTTGATTGCACCAGTCTACACTCCACACGCTCACCGCTCGATGATCAAACTTTTCTCGCGACTCGCGTCAAAGTTGCGAACGTCGCTGAAGGAGTGGTTAAGGCGTGGCTGGCTCCAAATCGCAGCCGAGGGTTCAGTGCCGGATTTTCCGCGAAATTGCGTCAAAAATCAACAGTAACACTGTTAATAGTCTCCGAGTGAAACAGTGCACTGGAAAAAAAAACACATCGGATCTAGTGTCCAGATTCTTAAAAACATCGATAAGAAAAAGTACTCTTGATTCAATCAGATTTAAGCTTAAATCAAAAGGAAATCCGCTCAAATTAAGAGGCTTGGTTCTTGATTTTAGAAAAAATCCGATTGAATCAAGAGTATGTTTTCTTGTCGATGTTTTTAAGAGTCTGGACTCTAGATCCAATGTGTCATTTTTTTCCAGTGAGTGAAACAGTGGCGTGGTGTGCCGTGCGATTTATCGATTGTTATGCCATTTAAACCTATGGAAAAGGATCGATAAACAGGGTGTTCGCAGCGAACACCTTAATAATTGATTCTCTACCATAGTTTTAAATGGCATAACAATCGATATATCGCAAAGCACGCCACGCCACTAGAATGAAATTCGGAGTGCATTTTCGTCGGAAGCCTCAAGTAGTAGCACCGTGTATTGACGATATAAAAATAAAATTGCGATTATGTGTGATTAAATTGCAATATTTGTACCATGCAATTGTAATTATTTCATTTATTCAGCAAAAATCATCTTTCTCCTCACAAAAGAACGTAATTTCATACCAATGTTACCAAATTCCCCCACACAAAGTACATTTTTATCATGAGAATTTCGGGCATTTCTAACTGAAACTTTTACTAATTTTTCTCTGACCTCATGCATAAATCAGGCAAGTTTGGACAAAAAAGTGTTTATTGCAAGCAAGAGATACAGCCAACTGAAAACACTTTTTAGGGGAAATTCGCTCGAAAATCACGTTGGGTACTTAAAGAAAAGTTTGAAATCCACTTTTAAGCGCGCAATCTGCCCTAGGTTTCACTTCGGGCAAACCTGACTGCCAGCTACCAAGAAAAACTGCCCGCATACGTGGTAAATTTGAAAAAGCGTGTTGCAAACTACGCAGGTTGCGCGCTAAAAAGTGGATTTCAGACTTTTTTTAATGTATACCCAAAGTGATTTTCGAGCGATTTTCCCTTTTAAAAGTGTATTCAGTTGTCTGTATCTCTTGCGTGCAATAGATCCATTGCACACACTGGGAAAAAAACACATTGGATCTTGAGTCCAGACTCTTAAAAACATCGACAAGAAAAAGTACTCTTGATTCAATCAGATTTAAGCTTAAATCAAGAACCAAGCCTCTTAATTTGAGCGGATTTCCTTTTGATTTAAGCTTAAATCTGATAGAATCAGGAGTCCGTTTTCTTGTCAATGTTTTCAAGAATCTGGACTCTAGATCCAATGTGTTTTTTTTTGTCCAGTGCAGGTATATATCCTTGTGAAAATTTGAATTGTTCGAGTCTATCTCGGAACCTTGAAATGAAATTATGTTCCTTCGTTCAGAAAATAACGAAATAGGTAATTCTGCGCTGTAAGATCGAAACTCACTCCGCATGTTGCGCAGATTTGCCTCCGCACTCGTATATGCATGACTTATCCGGTGACTTGGAAGCAATACAGGCTCTGGAATGAAATCAGTCCGAGATTTTTAACACCGGACGAATACCCGGCTATTATAACTCGGACGAAAGCGGCAACACGGCGAAAGCACGGGATGATTTAGCGGTGATAGTCAACCCGCGAAGCTGCGACGTAAATTTTATATCGTCGCCGAGTCGGGAGTCGGTGGCGGGGCCGGACCGCATGCGGCGGAACTTAGTTTTTAAGTCGATCGTACTCGCTCCGGTAATACGGGGCCGTAAAAGCGTCGAGATTCGGGCCCGGGGGGAGGGGGGAGGGGGATGAATTAAAATTAGCAATTAAACATCGAGCACGGCGACATTGTAGCGATGAGATCCCCGCTCCGACTCGGGACGAAATGACGAGTGAGACTCCGAGTTCGGAGTTTTCAACCGCCTCGTGTCTTGTCGCGGGCTCCATCGTCATCACTTCAACCGTACAGGGTAATCCTACAGTACCGCACCAAGATATTTAACACATTAACTGTATGGAACTCTTGCAAAAGGAATCTGAAATTGCATATCGCACTTTGGCCAGACACTTAGGAATGAACGCCATGAAGAAATATGTAATAACTCAAGCAATGTATTTATTCGGAAAACCAATGAAAGTTTAATATGATGCTGAAAATAAGACACAAAATAAAATGACATATAAATAAGTATAATAAGTGACACCATTTGAAAAGACTGTTTCGTTAGAAAGTGGCTGTTTCCTGGAAACGGCTCAGGCCAAAGTTGCATAGGGTGGCATCCTCGCTGGACAAACTAGAATAGAATGGAACTCATCATTTCTGCAACTTTTTAACAAGTTAAGACAGAGACTCGAAATTTCGTGAGTGTTGTGAGGTCAAAGGAAACGAATTTTGAGAACCCCTAAAATTTCAAAAGCATCGCTCGAATGGGGGGGGGGGGGGGGGCAAGAACCCTAGGGTTTCCAGGAGCGATGCGACACTCTCGTATCACCCTGTATACTAAGCAAAAATTGTTTCAGTTTGAATTAGGATGCTCTACAGAGCAAGCATGCATAGAATTAAAGCGGCGAGACACACTAGTCAATAGACACAAGTTAGTGATTATACGATCGGAACCAAGATGACGTCATGGCCTGCATTACGCAGAGTATTCTCACTGTAGAGGGAAAGATGGACCGCGTTTAGAAGAATGGAACCAAGCTACACCAGCTATTGCCGAATTTAACTGAGCAATTTGATTTTTTCATGAGAACTTTTGTGCGGATTTCTTTAAACTTGTAGAGGAATCTGCTACGTATTAAGCAGAGAATTGACTGAAATTTGCACAAAAATCCGCAGAACGGTTTTCATGTAAAAAATTAAAGTGCCCAATTTAATTTGGCATTAGCTGATGAGTGGCCCGGTTTCTTTCCAAATCTCAAGGGAGCATAGTTTCATTCATATGTTAAGCTGTTTGGCGCAACATTAATTACGTCCAATCAGAAAGCAACTTTAGATACGTTATAGACGTCGCCTAATTTTTTCTCTTTTTTTTCTGGTTTGGCTAAAAACTAAACAGCGTTATCTGACTTGAAATTTTGTAAGTACGTTCCTTTAAATCTGAGAATAATTTCAGAGAGAGCTGCATGTCTAATATACCCCTGTACGCCATCCATATCAGTGGTGTGGAGGGTTTTGCGATAAATCGATTGATCTGCTATTTAAATCTATAGAACATGATCGATAGTGGGTGTTTGCAACGAACTCCTTAATAATCGATTCTTTGCCATAGTTCCAGATGGGGAATCATCGATACCTGATCATCCACGTCCTTACACTGATCCATAATTGTCAAACATCTTTCATCCGCCTACAGCGGAGCTGGAAGTGTAATTCGTCGCGTATTCCAACGGATTTAAGCCAATGGAACCAATAATCTTTCACCAACTTTGTTTTCTAACGCTATAATAATTACAACCATCTATGCTTGATCCAATTTTATTTCGTGCACGTCAATTTCCAACTTGATCTAAACAACAGCGAATGATTAGCAAAGCACTGATATCTGAGAAAAATCTTTTTGTTTCTTTTGCATGTTTAAAAGCAATCACTAACGCTCGATGGGGTAGCGAAAAATCTGACAAAGATGGAGTGTGAGGGGACAAGCGGTTTTTTTAACTAATTGGACGTTTGCTTGTTACTTGAATTAATGAGAATTTGATGTTCTGTTCACAGATGAGGATGGAGCGCCGGTCCTGGTACTCGTAGCCCTTGCCCCTCTTCCCCATGGGTCTGGTAAGTCATTGTTTTGTTGTTGTTTTTTTACGTATTTTTCCTTATTCGCGACGATGAATTCATTTATTTCGACCCCTTTCGGTAAAACTGAGTTATCGAAAGAAACGCACTTATTTCGTTGTTTTCTTGCTGTAGGGACGCAATTTTATTTCAATTAGGCCGCAAAATTAACTTATTATTTTTGAGAATTCAGCTGACGAGAGTACCTTATTTAGTGAACTTATTCTATCGTTGACATCGCTCAAAATTATCTCGGATATGATAGGACAAACTCGTTCTTAAAAGTGTAAATGTTCGATGAGAGCCGCTTGCATACCTGACCGACCCAAAGTGACCGAGATTTTCTACCTGCACTAACTAGTCCTCTTTCAAATATTCATTGCTGTTCATGGCTTTTGTTACAATTACGTACACTTACAAAGTAGAAATCTATAAAAATACTTGGAAAACACCAAAAATCTTAGAGATTCGCTTGTAATTAAACAAGTACTTGCGGAAGTTCGAGAGAAAGTCTTTAAAATTTGCGATGGATCTCAATAAAATCCTTCCTTTATTTTTAACTAGCAGGAAACCCGTGCTACGCACAGGAAAACCCCACCATCAGCAATCACTGTGATTAGTGATCAGTTACTAATTGTGTTTCTGAATTATTATCTACTATTTCAAAATTGGCGAGACGCACTGGTTTGATTAAAAAGTAGAGATTCGAAGTATGCTGCTATTTTGGTCCGTTCTGCAATAAGCTCACATGATAGTTATAATAATAAAAAATACCCAATCAAAAGATGGTTATTTTCATGAAGATTTGTTACTTTTGTCAGTTCAATGTTCAATTGAAGTTAGCTGGTGAGTTTCAGCCGCGAAAATTACGGGATTTAACCAGCGGTTTCGTTTAATTCACAGCAATGGCGGGTTTGTCATCTACATCGCGGAGAAAACTTGATTTATCCAGGGATTTTGTAAAACAAATTAGAAATTACACGATAATCACCTCGGTATCACGGCAAATACGTCGTGTTCCTAGCGAATTTTTAAGATCATTACAATTGCGCGTTATTCACATCAATATCGTGGCATACCTACACGCGAATTTCTGACTGAATTAAGACGCGCATGTGCGCATAAAACTCATAAACATCTGTTACTTGAGATGGGCGAAAACGTATGATTTTCCTTCAATTTTGTATGATACCACATACCCACTCCGGAGTTCAAATAGTTGCTCGCTTCAATTCTGCTTGCTGTCAAACCCCCGCTTCTCCTCCGATTGAAGCGTTGCACACCGTCTTTATGTTCCATTTTTATTTATTTATTCTATTTTTGAAGCCAAGCAACAGCTTCTCTCAAAATTTCCCGAGAATTTGCCTTAATCATTTCAAAACAAGATAAAAGTAACAAAAAGTAACCCCAGGCGACGTGAAGACTAAATCACAACAATTTTTTTACTTCCGAATTTGAGCAGGTAAATTTTTTTAAAAAAAAAAAACAAAACGAAACGAAAGGTTCCGCGGAGCACATTTTTCACTAATCTTGCAAAAAAAAAACGGAAGGAAACTCGAACCAATGCGCGAACCAATCGCGAAAATCGCGAACCAATGCCATAGAATGAAGAGACTACGTCAGTTTCTTTATTCTATGCCGATGCATAGACAGATTTTCCAGATTTTCACATCCCTGAGAGAGTAGCCCGGCAACGAATGCACGAGTCGGAGCTCGCAAAAATCATGGCGCCGCGTTTCCAACAGCGCGACGCCGAACTCGTTCCATCTTCCTCGCACTCGTTGGACGCTTAACTCCTTCCATCTTCCTCGCACCCGTTGCGCGTACCAGAAGAACACACGTAAAATTTATCAGCTGTCTTTCAGCGCGAAACGCGGAAATCGCTCCATCTTGCTCGCACTCTCTCTCGCACCCGTTGTCCTTACGGGAAAATCGACACACGCGGACCGCGATATCCCGCGAACCGGCGGGCGGATCGCAAAATCCTCCCTTATCCGGCGCCTCGGGGTAGAGAGGGATCCCAGTGCGGAATCTCAGGGTCACACGGCCTCCCGTTCACGAGATCCGCTGATACGTGAGTGAGTCAGTCAGTCAGTGAGTGAGTCAATCAACGTGAAGTCTGCTTTATTAGTATAGATAGGTTTCTATTATACTCTTTATGGTTTCCTGGAAAATTCGCGGCGCTCATGCAAATACGCAAAATCTTGTTGACGCTATGCATAAGAAAAAGCAAGGCAAACAAGAAATCGAATTTATTAGAACCGGAGAAAATCGGCGGAATTGTTAAGCGATGCGGCGGATACCTCTTAATCCAGCGCACACTGGATCGAGTCCATTGGAGAGGTCGGACATGAAATTTTCGACCAATACTGCAAATTTTGATGTTTATCCCGTCACATTTTAACTTTTAAGGGGTGCTTTCAGAAGAAAATTTCACGCGAAAACCAAT